>NC_081182.1:8624645-8906532 GCF_029867415.1 Vicia villosa
TGCAAAATTACGGTAAGCCACAACTATCGTCAAGCCTTTTAGCACTCTATTTTCATAAAAGTTGGTCTCTCGATTTTTCTATTTTTTGTTAGACAAGCAAAGAGTTACAAGGATTTCTCACTTCACATCCTTAAGAGTTCTTAAGTATTTCAAAATTGCAATGTTCCTTATAAGCACATGATTATAGAGTGTTCTTTTAGCACTCTATTTTCATAAAAGTTGGTCTCTCAATTTTTCTATTTTTTGTTAGACAAATAAAGAGTTACATGGATTTCTCACTTCACATCCTTAAGAGCTTTTAAGTATTACAAAATTGTAATGTTCCTTATAAGCACATGATTAGATGGCGTTTGAAAAAACCAAAAAATTATGACTGAGCAAGTCCAAACATAAAATAAAGGTTGTAGTTTAAAATGGAAGGGAAATGGAAATTCAAAAGATCAAAATCTCTGCGAGATAAATTTAATAAAGGTGATCAACCTGAATCTTCTTAACAAAATAATAGTGTTTATTTAAAATAGGAAGGGGAAGAAGCAAATGAACAAGAAGAAAATTTGGAGTTATAAAGCAATGATTAGGACACTTTGTAAATGAGTGTAAAAGAAAATATGTTCTTAGAGGCTAATTCAACGCAAATAATGAGCACACATGGATCAATGTGAGAGTGACCCAGACTCTATGTTCCTGATGGAAATAAAAAATAATGAACTTGGAAGCAAAGATGGGTAGAATTTGGACACATGTTGTTCAAATCACATTATAGGTTATCGAGAACGACTAGTCAATTTTGAGGATTCGAGAAAGACTACGATAATATTTTATGGTAACATAACCATTCCATAATACGGAGTTGGTGATGTTTTGATAAAAAGTTGGCAAGGAAATTAGACACTCGACACAAGTGAGTTGTATGTTTCTAGCATGATGAGTAACTTGTTGAACATGAGTCAATTATAAAGAGGTATTTAATGCACATCAAAACATTTTGAGACCTTGTTTCTCTCAAAATAGAACTTTTCAGACTCATGTAAATGCAAAATTTTCTCAATGACTTGCTTCTAAGGTGATTAAATATGATACATGACAATGGCACCTCAAGTATTGACCCCTTCATTTTAAGAGTATTTGTATCTTTAAGTCAATGAAATGTTACATGTTTTGCACCGAATCAGGTTTTGTATAGATACATGCAAGAATTATTTATATGAAAGAAATCAAAGATTTTTTTATGTCTCAGATTCCAATAAGAGATCAAGGTAAGTTTGATGTGGTGCATACGGATGTTTGTGGTCTCTTTGACATAGTGTCTCTATGGTCACATTGGATGAGTTCAATAAAATGATGCGGGTCTATGTAATCAAAAGATAATATGAAGTGCTCCAAGTTTTTGTGAAGTTTAAAGTGATGGTAAAAAAAAGAAGCAGAAGAGCAACTCAAAATTCTCTTGAGCAATAGAGGTGGGAGTACACTTCACAAAAAAAATTGAATCATTTTGTGAAGACCTGAGAATTTAGCAGGAGATCATAGCACCACCCCTTAACATAATGGCCTTGCTGAGAGGAGAAACATGACTATCCAGAACATAATCAGACGCGTATTTAAACAAAAGAAACCTCTACATGCATTTTATGGTGAAGTAGTGATGAATTCATGTTATGTGCTCAACAGGAGTACAACCAAGAGATTATACATGGTCTCATAGATAGTTTGGTTAAGTTGCACTCTATTTGTAAAGCACTTAATGATTTTCAAATTTTTGTAATGTTTCGAACGCATCTCATACCAGTGGCGGAGCCAGAAATTTTTAACAGCCTGGGCAAAAATAATTATTTCTACTGAACCATGGGTTATTCATCTATTTTAATTTTTACACCCTATCTTAATTAATTTTGTCCAAAAATCGATTTTTACACCCTATATATACCAATTAATCTTACTAATTATAATATAATTTAAAAATAATTTAAAAAAAAGCAGAGATAATGGGGCGCCTCCCCCTATTATATCTCTTAAATGGTTTTGTTTTTTGTTTTTTTAAGGGAAAAAAAAGAAATTAAATGGAATCAAATTGTTGCAAGAAAATAGGCATTTAAACAACCAATAAAAAATCAACACAAATTTAATCGCAAGAAACTTAATTAAGGAAAAAAATATTGAAATCAACAAACATCATGTGATAATTGCCATCCTAGGAATTCTTTCTCCAATTATTATTTGAATTAAAAACTTAATTAAAACAAAATCAATGATAGAAACTCTCTCTCTTAAACAAAGCGGGTTCTCTAAGCTTCTTTCACCATCGCTATGCTTCTTCTCTAAACCTAACCAAAAAAAAAACTTGAATCTACGGCAACGGAACAATATCCAATTCTAAACCAAAATTTGGCCACAGATTAAAACAAACTCGCATCCGATATTGCAAATTGGTGTACGGATTCGCGAAGAAGCCAAGCCCCCAAACTCAGACAAAGCCAACGCAGAAACAATAGGCAACAACATCGAGCACAAAAACTCAAACAAACAGAAAAAACAGCATGGCTAAAAGGAAACACAGATGAAAGTTCCACAACCGAAGTCTTAAATTAGTTTTCACATCCTATTTTTACTAATGTTGCCCTTAATTTTGTGTAAAAATCGACTATCAGATTGGAGAGAAAACAAAAAAAGTTAGGGTTGAGCCCGGGCGTGTGCCCAGGCTCGCTGGGCTATAAAACCGCCCGTGTCTCATACCAAAAAAAGGTATAAGATTGAATATAAAAGTGAAATAGAGACTTTAGTAGGCTACCACATTGCAAATTCTTGCAATTTATGCAATTCTATCACCTAGATGATTCTTACGGGAAGTGATTTTATGATCAAGGAGCATGAATAATAATTGGAATATTGAAGACGCTGACTCATCTCAAGTGTGTCATTTGTATTCCATGACGACTAGAGTGAACGATATATATCCGAAAGAGGTGTTGTCAAATAGAGAAAGCAAGAAATTTTCAAATAATAAGATTCCCAACTAAAATTCACCAAGAATTTCATCCTGGCCACATGATCATGCTAAAGGGAGACCTGGGCACCTAACATTATTTATTGATGTTGAGTTATTTAGCTATGCAGAAGTAGTTATATCCTTTGTGTGGATTAGTGCTACGGGAGATGAAATTAAGAAGGGTTACTACCTATTTTGCTCCCTGTCATATGGGGTCTATTTGAAAAATCCCCTGCCAAAAAAAATTGCAATTAGTCCCCTAACATATGAAGATTACCCTATTTTGCCCCCTCAAGAAATCTAGTCACCAGAATTATTGACATGGCATTGATAGGTTGTTAAAATGTTAAATATTCAAGTTAAAAATATGATCCGAAGGGAAGTTGAACCCAAGAACCAAAGCATACAGAAAAAACATCGTTACCACTAGGCTGCAGCTTCATTTTTGACATATATTTGCCTTAGCTAATACTTAATAGTAAACGTTATTATAAACTAAATTATTATAAACTAAATTAATTTAATTTTAATTTAAACAAGTTTAACTAGTTTTAATTTAACTATATTAATTAACTAGTTTTAAATTAATTAATATAGTTTTAATATAATTAATTTAGTTTAGTTTTAATTTGGTTTATTTTTAATTACATATAGTTTAAATATTAATGTTAATACATTAATATTTAAAAAATATTAAATATTGTTTATATTTAAAAATTTTAATATTTAAATAACTTTAATATTTAAATTATTATTTAAAAATAATTTTCATATTAAGTAATATATTAGTTATTAGTTAATAGTTAATATTTAAATTAATAATTATTAGTTAATATTTATTTGTTAATAGTTAACGTTATTAATTAAAATTAGTTAAATTATAAAATAATAATTAATATTTATTTTACTGTTAAAGTTAATTAAATTATAAAACATAAGCTAAATTAAATTATTATAAACTAAATTAATTTAGTTTTAATTTAAATAATTTTAACTAGTTTTAATTTAACTAGATTAATTAAACTAGTTTTAAATTAATTAATATAACTAAATATATTTAATTTAGTTTAGTTTTAATTTAGTTTTAATTTGGTTTATTTTTAATTACATAAAAATTTTAATACTAACTGAATCAAATAAAATTTTTTTATGTTTTATATAATACTTAATAATTTAACATCAATAAACTGTAACAATTTAATGTTAAGAATATTAAAATTATTTTAGAATTAAATGAATGATTTATATAGATACTATTTATATAAAATGATGTAATTTAAAAAAATACTGTAGTTATTATCCCATTCAAATTTTATTTATATGAACATTATTTTTAAATAGTAATTTAATTATTAAAGTTATTTAAATATTAAAGTTATTTAAATATTAACATTTTTAAATATAAACGATATTTAATATTTTTTAAATATTAATGTATTAACATTAATATTTAAACTAATTTATGTAATTTAAAATAAATCAAATTAAAACTAAATTAAAAATAAACTAAATTAATTATATTAATACTATATTAATTAATTTAAATTAATTTAGTTTATAATAACATTTTCAGTAAATTAATACTAAATTAATTTAGTTTTTAATAACGTTTTCAGTAACTATTAAATGTCAAAAACGAAGTAAGTGTGTTTTTCCTGTAACTATGGGTCTTGGATTTAACTCCCCTTGAGACCATATTTAGTCTCGTTACTTGAACAAAATATATATATTGAAATCAAATGGGTATTCAAAGTGAAGCACCTTTGTGGTGCTAGATATTGCTAACAATTGTTGATGACTTCTTGAGAGCAATGTAGATTTATCTTATCTTTGATAAAACATAAATCTCTAAATATCTTCATCAATTTTTTACAATGGTTTAACAAAAATTTAGTGCACGCGTAAATATCAATAAAAGCGATAATGGAACTGAGTTTTGTTGTATGAAACCAAATTTCCGTGATCCTGGTATTATTCATGAAAGTTGATATGTTGGGACACCACAACAAAATGGAAGAGTGGAGCAGAAGTATAGACACATTCTTTATGTTTCTCGTGCATTTCACTTCAAAGCTCAATTTCCAATTAAATTTTAGGGAAAATTTTCTCTTGCTCCATGTTACTTGATTAATCAAACTTCTGCAGGAAACTTAGATGGTAAAAATCCACTTAAACTCTTATATGATAATCTTACCCTCAACTTGGTTGTTTCCAATAACAATGAGTCTTGCTTTATAACGTTCAATAGTTCCATTTGAATTATACTTAATTCGATACACCTATATTTTGTTGATAATTTTTGTTTAGAGAAAGTTTTTCTGCTGTCGACATGCCATTATTTTTAAGAGCCTAAATTTCTAGTTGTATGACATTTCTCCATTGAATATTATGATATTTATGCTACTGTTATAAAATAGTAATTGTAAGAAAAATTCTCGTTGTTGGTGCATCAAAACATTGAGAAATTCATCAAATGGATGTTCACAGTGTTTTTTAACATGGAGAGATTGATGAAGAAGTGTATATGAAAATTACATCCCAACTTTAGGACTTATGTACAAAATCAAACATGTCGCTTGCACAAATTTCTATACGCTTGAAACAGACATCTCGATGTTGGTTTCCAACTCAAAAGCGCTCTTCTACAATATGGTTTCACACAATCATACTCGGATTAGTCTCTCTTTACTCTACATTGTGACTTAGTAGAGTTGTGTGTGTTAGTTTATGTCGATGACCTTATCATTCCGAAAAACAATAACAAATCAATTGAGTCCGTCAAATCCTACTTGAGCTTATGCTTTCATATGAAAGATCTTGGCCTTTTAAAATATTTTCTTAGCATTGAGGTGGATCAAGTTTCAAAGGAATATTTTTGTGCCAAAAAAATATACACTTGACATCATCACCGAAGATGGGTTGTTGGGTGTTAATCCTGTTGACTTTCCCTTAGATTAAAATCACCATCTTTCATTGTCTACTAGAACTGCATTTTTCAGTCGGGATTGCCATCAAAGACTAGTCGGTTGTTTGGTCTACTTAATTGTCACTAGATCAGAATTCTTTTACTATGTTCATATGTTGGCTAAATTTATGCAAAAACTCTCCGTGTTGTTCTCTATCTCAAAGGAAATCTCGGCCAACGTATCCTTCTCCAAGCTGATTGTGATCTTCAAATTATCGTTTGGTGTGATTCTGATTGGGAAGTTTTCCCTTTGATGATGCACTCTCTTATAAAATATATTGTTTTTCTTGATAACTCGCCTATTTCTCAGAAAATAAAAAAACAACAAATTATCTGGCATTCCTTTGCCAAGGCAGAATATCGTTTTATGGCTAATTTTGCATGAGAGCTCAAATGACTCAAAATATTTTCGTTATATATATATATATATATATATATATATATATATATATATATATATATATATATATATATATATATATATATTGAAAGTATTAATACTTTTTCTTAATTATATTGAATCGGCTTAGATTGAATCATTGCCTCAATCATGCGGATAAACAAGTTTCAAATATAATATCCACCATAGATCATAATTATATCTTAATTATATGAGATATAAGTTTCTTATGTGAGTCAAAAAGGTACAAACATATGAAATGTTTACTTTTAAAGATATAGTATGAGATAGTTTCTCGTGAGATGTAATGATGAAATGATATGCATTACTAAGAAAGATAATAATTTAGTAGTACTATTGTGGCATGCGCGTAAAGGAACAATAGAGAACTAGTGACGTGCGATATGGCACTTAGCAACAATAAAAAAATCAAAATGAAAAACAATGAAATTTAGTTAAATAACATTTTGTGTGTCTCTTATAAAATAAAATTGGTAAGAGAGTGTATTATCTAGTTCTCAAAAACTAGTGTATGATTTTATTTTATTTTTATAAAAAAGAATTTAAATAAAATTAATAAAAATATGTTGTTTTTTAATTTGTAAAAATCACTATTACTAAAAAAAATTAATGCACTAGTACTAAATAAATGTTATGTGAGATTATTAAATTTTGAGTTCTTTTTTAATTTGAAATGACTCATTAGATAATTCATCTTTCAAATATTTGATAGACTCAAAGTTTATTTTAAAATAAAGCATTAAAAACAATGGGTCATGCTAACATGTATTCTAAGGACACATGTTAAGGATACTATAATTAAAAAAATTAAGTGTAATAAAATCAAATTTAAAATTTCAAAACATTCAATGTACGTATTTCAAGAAAATATTTCTACAAATAATATATTAATTTGTTTCTTTAGGACACACGTTAGCTTTTCCAAAAACAATATATAATATATTAATAAATTTATTTATTTAGCATCTCAGGAAAATAAATTATTTTGAACATTTGTTGTCAAATTATATTTATTATTTTTATTATCAGTTTCGGTATAAAAAGAAGAGAAATTCCACTTCTTAGTTATGAGAAATTGTAGAAATGAATTACATAGTGAAAGTGAATGAAAGTTGTGTTTGTCACTTAGAAATATTGAGAATGAATTCCTAAATTAGTGTTGTTAGTTAATTCACTAAGTTAAACTTGTTATATTTAGCTAGCAATGAATTAAATGTATTAGGTTGAAATTAGTTGTAACAATCATTCATTAATATATTTATTAATATTTTGATTGACTTTCACATTCAGGTACTTATTGATGAAGGCAGTTTTCACATTATCTGATAACGTGTGAACATAATGCTACAAGACAAACTAAAAAACATTTTGATGGCTTTAAGATGATCAATGGGAGTAGAAGCTTCGTCAAAGTCAACCTCTTTGATTTGAGCATAGTCTTGTGCTACAAGTTGTGTCTTCTTTCTAGTAATTGTCTCATTACTTTTCTTGTTAAAAGGCACCTCCATGCCATTCCATTTGTTATTAACATCTTCCTCCACACCGTCTTGGACATGATCATCATCACTCACAGAATTATTCTCAGGTGTCACATGATCATTCTCCTTATGAATTTGAGACTTTGTCTCCAACATGTCGAACAGAATGTCCGACACATCTTAATCGAAATCTTGACTTACCAGATTAGTTTCTAGGGTCTCATTAGCAACAATCTTTTGAACAAGAGGGTGATTTCTTACAAGCTCATACAAGAGTGGGACATCAATAACATTTTCACCGGCAGCCATATCAGACTCGTCAAAATATGGAATATTGTGGGGGAACATTGTCAAAGACATGTTTCCTGACATATAGCTTATAACTGAAATTCAACACACTAAGAGGAACACCAATTTCAACTTCCTAAAACATAATATCATTTTTTGAATAGTGAAAATTCCATAGGAAGAATTATGCCATAATCACTAATTTTTTTAGCTTCTTCTGAACCACTGTTGGTTGTTCAATGTTGGGAGGACCTCCGGCCTTACCAACAACCTTCCCTTCAATAACAACTCCATGCATGAATCTCTTAAAGTCCATAAGTGGTAATTCATAAACATGAGTAAGATGTTGAAACATGTTAAAACATCTTATATGACATCTTGGTTTGCTTCCCAAGTTGACAAACGTCAGAGATTTTACCTTCTTCAAATTTAAGATCAGACATTCAAAAGACAACTTTCTCTACAACAAATTTCCTCGTACTCCCATGCTTTATGTGTCATAGCTTTATTTCTGTATCTTAAATTTCATCAAAAGTGACATTGTAGGTTTTTCTTTATTTAGTTACTTGGAAAACTTGAGCATTCAACCTGAATATGTCCAAAATCTTTGTATTTAAGACATTGGATCTAGTTGAATTTTTCACCACCTATTCCTTTATGATGAAAGTTAAACCTCTTAAAATTGTGTTGCTGATTGTCTTGAACATTTGTAGAGACATTATTCCCAGATCTCATATCTAGTTTTCACATAATTTTACTAAAGATCTTAGCAAGTCTGAGTTTTTCTTCAGTATCATAATCTACTTGGTCTTCACAATCTTCATAATTTTCTTCAATTATATTCTTGGTAGGACTCTTAATACCAAAACGAATCTTTGGTCGATGAATTGATCCTCCTTTTTTGAAATTCTACGTCATGAACAGAATAAGAACCCTAGAACACACTCAAACTGAACATAGTGCCTACTCTGATACCAATTAAAATTATGCTCATAGAAGGACAGATGTCCGACATAATGTATGGCATAATATACTTACATAATAGACAGAATAATGGTAGAATAAAAATAACACATGAATTATTAGCCTAGTTCGATGCAATATCACCTACGTTTGGGGGACATTCAACCCAAGAAAGAAAATCTTCTCTAAATAGTAAAAGTACAAACAGTATTAAATGAACAAACCTTGTTCAATACCTCTCTTCCTAACACTACCCGTAAATTTCTATTCAGGACTCCCTATAGAACTATTCCACTCTCAATAGTTAAAAGGACAAATGGGCTTACTCTAAACTCTTCCAGTTCAAGGCCACTTTCCTAATACTACATGTGAAGATTCGTTCAGGCTCCCCCTAAAAAAAAAGACCCCACTCACTTTCACTCAAACACTCTCCATGTTTTTGGAAAATTACAATATGATTAAAAATATGGAACAACTAAACACACACAAATACTCTTTTCTCAATCATATAAAATTAGTATCTAGGAATAGAGTATTACAACAAAAACTCTAAGACAATACTCAACTAAAACTCTCTTATAAAGTTGATTTTTCTCTAAAGTTCTAAGTTTTCAAAAAGGAGATGAACTCCTTATACAACCACAAAAGTCCACCTCCAAAAGCCCATAATGGTTTAAGTCATGAGTTTCGTTTGACTTCTAAAAAGAACATGAGATAAATCTTCAATAATGATGATTTCTAATCTTGATTGATTACCTTGAATAAATCTGAATCTCTTAATTATTCTTGTTGTATTTGATTCAGATCACATCCCTCAAAAACATACATGATCAATCAAATCTTTATTAGGAAGATTGAAATCCTTGATTGATACAATCTCGAACAATTAAGGATTCCACATGCAATGTTGCTAAAATAAGATCTTTTCCAAATCCAAACACATGCTCACACACTTATATATTTTATATAACAAAAAGGAAACAAATCTTAAAAGAAAAATATATACTTCAATTTATGTTGCTCACCAAGTAACACTCCGAGAGAGATGTCTCACAAATCGTGGAACATTTCTCTTCACATCTGTCCCCATCACTACTACATAAAAGGTATACCATAACGATTGGAAAAGGGATACTGCAATGTGTGTCAAGCCTCGTAAGGTAAGGAGTGGTTGTATGTATGATACTTTCCACAACGGTCGTGTGACCGTGATTATCAAGTCAAGTAACGCGCTACCTATCACAACAGTTACTTCAAACAACCGTTGTGATATGCTTTAAAGAAAAAAAATTAACGACGACTGTTCTAAACACTCGTTGTGATATATACACTGAGTTTATTATAAATTATGTGGAATGCTTATTTTTCCAATACTCACTAAACATATAACATTTTAATTTAATCTAGAACATTATAATAATACAAATAAAGTTATATTAGAAGAACAAGTTACATTTTCAATGCTAAACAAAAATTCTTCAGCTCTTTATCTGCATTTTGCTCTTTAATTGTTAAAACTTGTTTTGATGCTCCTTGTTCTTCAACCCTCTTCCTTTACCTCTAGTTCATTTACATCATATTATTTACTTTGCAAACTAAATTAGAGGTGAAGGAATAGAAGGTTGAAGATTAGTGGTGAAGGAAGAGAAGGTTGAAGAACTAAAATTATTAAACCAAGTTATAATGATTAAAGAGAAAAATATAGATAATGGGCTTAAGAACTCTGGTCTAGAATTGAAAATGTAACTTGTTTTCAAATATAACATTATCTATCATATTATAATTTTTTTGTGCAATCTAAAAAGTTATATATTTGGTAAGGTGTTGAAAAAACACTCAAACCACATAAGATATAATAAACTCATCTTAAACAAACATTAACAACAACATTCATTAATAATAAACCTTAAACAACATACAACTTTTATATGTAACAACAACATCAACTAATAAAATGTGTAAAAAAAAACGTACTTGTCTCATTATGGCATCCACGAAGAAGATGTACATGGCTGGTGGAAAATTTGAATTTTTATAACTTAGTTTAAAATATAATGATTTGAAGTCATACTATGTATGACTACATCGTTATAGTTCAGTTGGCATTAGTGTGTGTATTGTGTGCCTGTCCCAGGTCTGGGGTTTGAATCCCCCTCGCCCCAGACATTTTGCTTTTATTTTTTTTACATGTTTTGATACTTGTTTTACTTGATATTGAATTGGGCTCACTCTTATGTAACCAAATGAGTGTTGGCCTAGTGGTGTTAGTTTTGAATAGTGAACAAGGGTGTGTGAGTTCAAGCCTTGGGCTCCACAAATCCATCTTTTTATCACTCATTTATTTTAATTTCTTCACAACTTTGAAAAATGTTTTAAAATAGTAAAATTAATCTTTTTTACTCCAATTTTTTTGCGTAGCTTATTTATGTTATATATTTTCATGTCATAAATTAAAAATACAAAATATATGTATTTTACTCTATTTAAAAATTAAATCAAAAACATGTCTTCTATGTATTGAAAAATCAACAAAAATCATTCCTTTTTGAATATTTTCTTCAAATTAACTGTGTATTTTTGTAAATATATGTTTAGGGTTAGGACAATGTGTCATTGACTTTTCCATGTACCCTTAGACCAATTATCTTTTAGAATTTGGTATTTAATCAATAAAAAATTAATTAGGTTTAGGTGTGATTCAAAAACCCTAATTCCAAAAATAGTTTGATCTTTGTTTATTCATGTTAAATATGACTTGATCATTGTCCTTTGTACTTGTACATATACTTGTTGATTTTTATCCTTGTTTTTTGTACTTATTATCCATTGTATTATCATATACTTTGTTTATCTAACCCACGTGCATGAGTTTCATAATTCATCATCCATCATTTATTCATACATGAATTAATCCAAAGGTATAAACATCCGTGTTCATTATCATTGATGATTATCATATTTACTTGTTTGTCTTTTGTGACACATGTTATCACACTGTTGAATGCAGTACAGGGCAAGCAACAAAAAAGATTTGGAAATATTAATCCAGGAATTATCGTCCACAGAGATGGAGAGATGCCATTCAACAGTTTCTACGGTTTCGAGCTTGGGTTTGAATGAGCAAAAAGTAAACAAAGATATAGACATGTAAGAATAAACACATTCTTAGAAGAGAAATAACTTATCAGGAATGTAAATATATTCACTCTTCACAAACATACACTTACCAACCCGTTATACTCAACCTACGATACTCATCTATGTCATCACGTATCTCTCACATAAGCGTCCATCTCTGGAGCACAAACGAGATCATCTCACAACTAAGGTTATCTCTAACGCGAAGTCACGAGAACATCCGTATTCTCGCGTCGGCGATCTCTCGCGCGCCGCTCAAACACGAAAGCATTAAGTACAGATACAATCGGTGAATGCTAGCTCTAAATCTATCTCTAGAGTTCAGAACCAACAGATTATCATCCTAGATAAGGATTCAAGAAGTTTATCTCTAAAGCACCCCAAATCCCCAGCATAGAGCAAAAATCCAGGATAATATCAACACAGATTTGTAAAGCAAGTTAAATATAAGATTATAATCGGTAAATATACATAAGATTCAAGTAAATATACAAACAAAACCCAACCAAAGAGAAATACACAAAGAAGAAGAGAAATGAACCGAAAATCTCCCGGTTTGTCAGCTCCGTTCGACGCTCAATCCACCCCCGATCATCCTTATGCAACCTTGGAAGTTGTTTTCTAAGCCAATTCTACTCTAAGAATGAAGTTGATGGTGTTGGGACTCAAAAATACCCAAACCATGACCTAAAAATGTGATTTTGGCCCCTTTTAACGAGCTGCTGTCTTAGCAGGTCCGCTTAGCGGACCCCCTCCGCTCAGCGGACTCAAAATTGCTTCCAGACGCTGATTTGCTCCGCTGGAGCTCCGCTCAGCGGACCCCCTCCGCTTAGCGGAGTCTGCTAAAAACCAGATTTTGTTTTCGCCATAACTCGAGAACCGTAACTCCGAATTGCGCCCGGTTCGAAGCGTTGGAAAGCTTATTCAATGCTCTATCCAATAATGAATGAATGGAAACCAAAATGATAATTTTTATCATTCTTATTTTGAGTCTTTAGAAGTCCGTTTGATGGTGGCTAAGCGGGCTTGCACCAAAACTGCGAAATCGAAGCCGTGCCTTTGACACTTTATTCCTCAAGGCTCCAATAAGCATGAATACCTATAAAAACAAAGGAAAAACTATCAAATGGTATAAAAGTATATGAAAATACAACTATTCACAAAGTATACGTATTTATATACAAAACGGGGAATTATTCAAACGGTATTAACAAAAGTATCGATAAGTGCCACTATTTACATACACAAAATAAGTTCATTTTGGCACTTATCAAACTCTCCCCAACTTGAAACTTTGTTTGTCCTCAAACAATGTCAAATAAATCAAAGAATTGAAAGTAATAAACCAAAGAATTGTGAATCAACAAGTTTTGAAAACCAAAAACAAATGTATGGCTTAATACAAAAACGTATAAACAAAGTAAATACTTACCACTATCCTACAACGACAACATGTAAACGAAACAAATCCTAAGCACAAAAAGCATACAAAACATTCTAACACAATACATGCTTACATCATGAATCACACCTAGTAAAAATTCATCAATGGATGAAGAACACACAAAGGTAAAGGACTTTTAACACTCATCCAACAATCTTGCAAACAAAAGATTAAATTATGCACTCATCTAAAAATCACATTGAAGATACAAAAGCAAGAATCACAAGGACTTTTCAAGGTTGTAATGTGGCTTGGTTAACAAACAAGGGATATATCCTAAGGCTAATCGAAACAAAAACTTGCCTCAACCTAAGGGAGTGATCAATCCACCAAAGATTCAAACAACAAAATCTCGATTAAACTTCTTCCTTATCCACAAGTTTCTCAAACCAATCACAATACTTATTAGCACAATTATTAGCTTCTCTTTTTCTTTTTGTTTTTCAAAACTTTTTCATTTTTTTTCTTTCTTTTTCTTTTCACGTTTTTTTTTCTTTTTTTTTCGTTCTTTTCAACCTCATAGCAACAACCACATAAGTAGCAACCATTTCTCTCCCCAACTTGAATTCAACCACACCATCATGTGAATACCCCCTACTTTCTAAGGCAAGGTAAAAATTCATAACAAAAATCATGGTTGAGGGTTCAAGAAAACAAAGAATCAATCATCCATGCAAAAATGAGAACTAAACACTCAAAGATAAGCATTTAGCAAAAACAACATGGACATTGACAAAAAGGCTCAAAAGGGTTAACAAATGATCACACACTCACAAGGTGAATTGACTATTTGGTTATGGTGGTTATGCTCAAAATGAAACAAAATGCCTTGATCCTTTTCATGCTTTCATAAAATCAACATAAACAAAAGATTAAGCATGATAAAATCCAGTTAAAACAAAGATTGTGGCCTCCAGCATATATGTAAACAATGGAAAGCTTCCTCACATTTATGGTTTGGGAACTAAAGTGATTCAATCAATAAGCAAGTAATGCAAAAGAATGAATGGTATGGTAATTGTACAAATAAAAAGTTTCCTAAACATGTTATGCTATAGAAAGCGATAAATGAGTACCTTGAATGATACAACTTCAAAAACAATATCCTACCATACATTCGCAAGTTGAAACACTCAAGCTTTGGAAAATCACCTCAAAAATCTTCGAATTACCGAACAAAATTTGAGTACAAACAACCAACAAAAGAATTAGAAAAACAAAACTAGTATATACTACTAATTAGCCTTGGTGAGAGTGGGAAAAAGGAGTGAACCAAGTGGAATAGGAATCCCACTGATACTAAGCAAGAAAACAAAATTTTACTGTCATCGCTTAGCGGATGACAGAAAAACCTGAAAAATCAGAACAGAAACAGCTGTTCCAATTTTCTCCACTTCACCTAAATACCTCTTAAACATAAAAATAAACAAAATTTAACAACCGTTGGGGTGCCTCCCAACAAGCGCTTGTTTTACGTCGTTAGCTCGACGCCTTTATTGTTTTGGTGTTTGGAAAGTAGCTTCCTCCCGTCATGCCATGGTGACGTCTCACCGCACAAGCCTAAAGAAAGTGTCCTAACCAAAGCACTCAACAAACGTTACGGGTAAAAATATATACAACAATTATACAAATATAAAAGAAAACGCAAGTATACAATTTTGTGCACAAACCAACACATATGCACAAGTATGGAACACAAACAACTATTATCATACAAAAAGAGAAAAGTGGTGAATGTAAACAAGTAAATATATAAAAGTGAAAATATACAAGTGAAACTATACAATATATACGATACATACAAAGCTCAAGACCACAGAAACTATTGCGATGCAATCACCACCATCCCCGGCAACGGCGCCATTTTGTTGAATGCAGTACAGGGCAAGCAACAAAAAAGATTTGGAAATATTAATCCAGGAATTATCGTCCACAGAGATGGAGAGATGCCATTCAACAGTTTCTACGGTTTCGAGCTTGGGTTTGAATGAGCAAAAAGTAAACAAAGATATAGACATGTAAGAATAAACACATTCTTAGAAGAGAAATAACTTATCAGGAATGTAAATATATTCACTCTTCACAAACATACACTTACCAACCCGTTATACTCAACCTACGATACTCATCTATGTCATCACGTATCTCTCACATAAGCGTCCATCTCTGGAGCACAAACGAGATCATCTCACAACTAAGGTTATCTCTAACGCGAAGTCACGAGAACATCCGTATTCTCGCGTCGGCGATCTCTCGCGCGCCGCTCAAACACGAAAGCATTAAGTACAGATACAATCGGTGAATGCTAGCTCTAAATCTATCTCTAGAGTTCAGAACCAACAGATTATCATCCTAGATAAGGATTCAAGAAGTTTATCTCTAAAGCACCCCAAATCCCCAGCATAGAGCAAAAATCCAGGATAATATCAACACAGATTTGTAAAGCAAGTTAAATATAAGATTATAATCGGTAAATATACATAAGATTCAAGTAAATATACAAACAAAACCCAACCAAAGAGAAATACACAAAGAAGAAGAGAAATGAACCGAAAATCTCCCGGTTTGTCAGCTCCGTTCGACGCTCAATCCACCCCCGATCATCCTTATGCAACCTTGGAAGTTGTTTTCTAAGCCAATTCTACTCTAAGAATGAAGTTGATGGTGTTGGGACTCAAAAATACCCAAACCATGACCTAAAAATGTGATTTTGGCCCCTTTTAACGAGCTGCTGTCTTAGCAGGTCCGCTTAGCGGACCCCCTCCGCTCAGCGGACTCAAAATTGCTTCCAGACGCTGATTTGCTCCGCTGGAGCTCCGCTCAGCGGACCCCCTCCGCTTAGCGGAGTCTGCTAAAAACCAGATTTTGTTTTCGCCATAACTCGAGAACCGTAACTCCGAATTGCGCCCGGTTCGAAGCGTTGGAAAGCTTATTCAATGCTCTATCCAATAATGAATGAATGGAAACCAAAATGATAATTTTTATCATTCTTATTTTGAGTCTTTAGAAGTCCGTTTGATGGTGGCTAAGCGGGCTTGCACCAAAACTGCGAAATCGAAGCCGTGCCTTTGACACTTTATTCCTCAAGGCTCCAATAAGCATGAATACCTATAAAAACAAAGGAAAAACTATCAAATGGTATAAAAGTATATGAAATACAACTATTCACAAAGTATACGTATTTATATACAAAACGGGGAATTATTCAAACGGTATTAACAAAAGTATCGATAAGTGCCACTATTTACATACACAAAATAAGTTCATTTTGGCACTTATCACACACACACACACACTTGAGGTATCCATTGATTGATTACTTAAAGTTATTGTTGAAAAATCCAAAGGAATGTGAATGGTGTTGACTAAAATTTTCAAGGTACTCAAACTCTTTTCCAAATCTCTTTTACTTTGTGCTTAGTATTTTTAAAGCTTTGCACTTGATTTAAAAACGGCTTTGTATTGTTAAAGCTCAACCTTTTTAAACCCACCCTCGGTTTTATATTGTTAAAGCTCAACCAACCTTTTGTTTTAAAACCTTGGAACTAAGAGGAAAATTATTCCCGGTGAAACTACTCTTAGTCCATTGACCTTGTACTGTTAAAGTTTGATCCTCTTTTATTGGTTTTGTATTGTTAAGACTCAACCATCCCTTTGTTTTGAAACCTTGGTACTAAGAGGAGAATTATTCCCGATGAAACTACTCTTAGTTCATTGACCTTGTATTGTTAAAGCTTTGTCCCTTTTATTAAAAACTTGTTGAGTATTGTTAAAGCTTAACACCCAAAAAGATTTTGGCCATTTTGGCCCCCTTTTATTTTCCTTTTAAGAGGACCTACAAAAGCTCTGACTTCCATATTGTTAAAGGGGTATGTAGGCCTAAGATGAGATGTCTTATCGAGCTCACTTTCAAAAACTTCTTTTCTCATCCCCACCCTCTTTTTTAAACAAGTTCACATATCCTTTTTCGAATGAATATACACAAAAACAATAACATTTTCAAAGAGGTTCCCATGGAGTACCATGGATATGAGGGGTGCTTAAAACCTTCCCCTTGTATAATAAACCCCCTTACCCAAATCTCTGATAAGTTTATTAATTTTGATTTTAAAAAAATTTGTAGGTTTTATTCTCTCTTTCTCCCATTCCTTTTTGGAAACAATAAAGCGCGGTGGCGACTCTGTTTTCAACAAATGAGCTAAGTCTTACTCATGGCTTTAGTCTCACCAATTTCATCGCTATAGGTTTGGTTCGGTTTTATTTTTGAAAGCCAACCGAACTAAACCGAACCGCACATTTTTTCTCTTCCGGTTCGGATGATTTTTAGCGTTAAAACCGTCCAAACCGCACCGCGAACACCCCTAGTCCTATGGTTGATGCACTTCAGTATGTGACACTTACTCGCCTAGATATCTCATTTAGTTTTAACAAAGTGTGTCAATACACAGCCTCTCCTCTGGATTTGCATTGGGTAGCTTCAAAAATATATTGAGGTATCTAAGTGGTACTACCAATCATGGATTTTTGTTGTCTCTAGGTGCACCATCCTGCAAGCTCTCTCTTTGTGCCTATAGTGACTCTATTTAGGTGAGTGATCCTGATGATAGACGTTCCATGTCTAGCTCGTGTACCTTTCTTGGATATAATTTTGTTTCGTGGAGCTCTAAGAAGCAAAAATTGGTGGTTCGCTCAAGCACGGAGACAGAATATCATGTCTTGGCTCACACGATATTTGATTTTCTATGGCTCGAGTCTCTCTTTTAGGAACTCCATGTTCCTATTCTTTCTCCTACACTCTTGTGTGACAATCTCAATATTATCCATTTATCTCACAATTCAATCATTCATGTCTGCACCAAACATATTGATTTGGACATTCACTTTGTGCGTGAATGTATCATTTCCAAACTCATGAAAATTGAGCATGTTACAAGCTCAATGCAGGTTGCAGATACTCTCACCAAACCGTTAGGAACTGCAGCTTTTAAGGAGCTCTGCACCAAGCTCAAAGTCGTGGTTCCCACCTCTCCATGAGCTTATGGGGGAGTATTATGAGAGTAACTTAAGTTGCAAGTATCATACATCTTATCATTCGCATGTGCATGGATGCATATGACCAAGAGAGAATTACCATGCATGGATGAATGTAACTAACTAAAAAACAAACAAAATAACCATGCATTCATACTCTACAATAGAAGTGGTTATGGTAGTTTGTAAGTTGAAGTAGATTAAATGAATAATATGAAAATCACTTTCTATCACACATTGAAAACTATGTTGAAGGTGTGAAAAACACTAGAAAGGGGGTTTGAATAGGGTTTTTAAAACATGATACTTTAATAAAAATAATTTCCTTTTCTTGAAAACACAAACTCTCTACTATTGATAATAACAAAAAGATGCAAGAAGGAAAGAACACGGTATTTTTATATTGGTTCACTTGAAAAATATCAAGCTATGTCCACCCTTCCGAGGTGATTTCGCCTCTCTCAATCGAGGACTTAATCCACTATAACCAAACTGATTACAATCGCACGGGCAACCTCCGGTGACTAACCTTGCACAAGCTACCGCAAGTGATTAACTACAACGCACGGGCAACCGTCGGTGACTAACAACCTTGCACAGGCAACCCCTGTGACTAACACCTGCACAAGCAACCGCTTGTGACTAACAACCTCTAAGACTCTCTAGTCCTAGACTTCTCGAGACTACTGACCTTCACTCGGTCTCTCAAGGAACAATCAAATGACTTTTGATCAGGGTTTATTTACAATATAGTGCTTCTACACAATTTGGATGTAAACTTTGCTTTTTCAAATCTAAGACTAAAATAAATATGAAGCTATTAACAGTATATATAGAGTGAATATGATCGTGAATTGGCAGTTTCTTCTTTGAGTCTTCAAGCCCTTATATAGCCAATACAATAATAAATCCGTTGGAGGACAGTTTTGGAACTTCAGAAGTTTGGCGGCTTGAACATTGTGGGAGACAAGATAGTACGCAACGTCCGTCGTTTCTTGGTAGTGGAACGAAACATTCGTCTGTACCTTATACTCCGTACTAGTAACATTATCTTCTTTCCATCTTAAACTTTAGAGACTCACAACATGAGTTGGAAAAAAAGAAAATAAGCATTGAATTCTTCAGAACTTCAAGTCTTCAGAGTCTTCATAGTCACATCTTCATAGTCTTCAGCACTTGGTCTTCAGAATTTTTGTCTTCAGAAACTTGAGTCTTCAGAGTCTTTAGAACCACGTCTTCAGAGTCTTTCAGCAATTGGTCTTCAGAACTAGTTTCTTCAGACTTCGTAATAGAGTGATAACTTCAAATGCTTTTGCTTCTGAAGTGGTTGCTATTGTTCATCAGAACGTGTGTAGCGCGGAAACATAATCTGATGGCTTCTGATGTTTTTGCTATGCCTTTTCATCAGAATCATAACCTGTTTGCTAAATACTCAACAAAACAAGCGTTAATATAACAAAATTGTTCATACCCACATATACATTGTTATCATCAAAACTCAGAGACGTATTGCAAAACCAGATAGTGTCTTGGCCAAAACAATAAAATATGAATTCACTCGTTCAAAATGCTAGAAGATTCCTTCTCAAAAATATAAACTTTTGACCAGAGATTGAAAATGGAAATGAAATCACCCTTTTTTACTTTTAGGTCTCATACAATTCCCCACCCTTTACCAATAAATTACAAATTCGAATAGTCTCCTTTGAAAGCAACTCGAAAGACTAGTTTTATCTATATTTAAAGGTGAATATTATGATTTCATTAGTATATGGTTTTTGTTTTTATGTAATTATATGATTTATAAAGGTATGCGACTAAAGTATTTATTTTAATATGAGTATATATGTTATATAGTCAAATTTTTTATCTTGAGAAACTCAATGAATCAGTTTAAGTTGTATTATTTTGATTTTAGCTGGTTTCAGATGCTTCAAGTGCTCCTGTGCATATCATATGTTATATAGTCAAATTTCTTCACTTGCACAGTTTTATTGTAGTGACGGCATCTCATATGGTTGAATTCATGGTTAACAGAGTTGAAGTGTGGAGTGAAGAAACCATTGCAGCAAATGAATGATAATAGAGTGATTAATCTTGCAAAAAAATTAATTTCATACGGTTAAGCAAGTGTATTGAGACCATATTCCATTTCATTAGAGATGAGAGAAAAAATTAATGTTATATATTGTCCTACTAACCTTTCCAATGTATTTGAAAATTTCTTTAGCCACCTCCCTATGGGGTCACCCCCAGCGAAAATCTCAAATTACCCCTGCTTCGGAAATGAACTTTCGAAGCGCTTTTTCTTAAAAAAAATTTCCACAATTCGGAAGTGCATTTCCGAAGTCAAAAAAATTCAAAATCCGTGCATATTTTCGGAAGTTCATTTCCGAAACTGTTGCTGCATATACAAATTTCCCTCCTTCACTATTTCATCATTTTTCTCCAAAACTTCTCAAACCTCTCTCTAAAACCCAATCAATCTCCATCCATTTTTCGCCCTAAAATCAAGTTTCAAACCGTTGATCACGTTAAAGGGAGCATAGAAAGCATCAATTTCAGGTAAACATCACTCATTTCATCCCCTATTTCACTACATTGATTCAACAAATTTATGCTGAAAACTGATATGGTTCGGAAGTTCATTTCCGAAATATATTACCTAACATATTTCGGAAATGAACTTCCGAAAATAGGCCTGGCAATAAAAAAAAACAGTTTTGGCCAACTTTTGATAATTTTTTCATTTGTTAGGTATGGTGCATCCGGACAACATTGTGCAAGACGATGGAGGCATAGTTCCGGAAATTGTCAACGTTAATAACGATTCGGTTATTGACGTTACTCCTATGATCGATGCGGACGACGTAATCAAAATGTTGACTCATCCCCACCTACCCGTGCTCAACAATATGTAACTTTAATTTTCAGTAATATTATCGTTGTAATCTTCACCCGATTAAATAAAGCGAATCGTTGTTGTTTTCCATTTTTCTTCTGTCCAGACATAAATTCGGAAGTTCATTTTCGAATTCCTCCAGGGGGTGCGTTCGGAGATGAACTTCCGAAACACCACATTTTCTAAAAATGTAACTTTATTTCGGAGATGCATCCCGAAATCAATATTTTATATTAAAAAAAACACGTTTTCGGAGATACATTTCCGAAAACACATTTTTTTCAAAAAAAAGTTACTTTTCGGAAATGAACTTCCAAAACAAGGGGTAGTGTTGTAAATTCACCAGGGGTGGGCTGGAAGGTTAGGAGGTGGGTGAAGAAATTTTCATGTATTTTGGTAGATTTTTCATTCCTTTATAAATCAATTATTTTATCATACAAAAAAATATATTGTCCTACTAAATTTCAAGGAGCTAAGAAGATTGATATATTTCTCTTATGAGAAAAATTAGGACTGACATCTTTTTAATTAAGCTTGTTATTCTTAATAGATAATAAATTATCTATAAATAAGTTGTAATAATCATTTTATTATTTAATGAGACCATGGCTGTTTGTTTTGCTTTTTTTTAAATGATTTTTATAATGTTACATATTTTTAACAATTGATAAAAGAAATTTTTTATAAAAATTTCAAATAAAAATTGGATTTCAATAGATGTTTTTAAAATATTATTTTAAATAATTTTATTAAAAAATTTCTGAATATCAAAATTTCAAAAAAAGAAATCACTTAATTTTGAAATTATTTCAAATCATTTTTCATAAAAATTATTTTTGAAATACAACTTTTTTGAAAAAGATTACAATTTCGACTGTGTTTTAATCTTTAATAATGTATCTTTATGTTATATGATGTCAAAATTTGTCATTCAATTTCAAAAATTGAATTCAAAAAAATTTATAATATTTTGAAAAATATTTTTATAAAAATTATTATTGAAAATACACAAAAATAAATTATTAATTTTTTAAGTTACACAGATAGGCCCCATATTACAACAACAACTTTTATATCTTCACTATTTATACAACATGTTATCAAGTTGCTTTGTTAACAAAGACGAGTCACCAACCAACCATCAACCATGATTCTTCGCAAGATCTTCTGATATTCTCTTACAAGTCTTGATGATTTTTGAACCTTTAACCTTTAACAAATCAAATTCTAAGTATGTAAACTGAATATAGGTAATACTTTTTTCAAAATATAGATATTAGGGTTTTCTAACAAACCTAACCAAATACAACATTTTAATACTCAAATACAAAGGAATATATTATATATGATACAGGCATATGATAAGAATGATATTTTTGGTGACAAGATCAATTATGAAGATATTATGATGCAATGCATGGGTGGATGGGTGGGGGCTGGCACTTTGTAAAATGGAAAGATCACAATCACATCATGCTTTGATATCATACTGTACATTGGAATAATTTTTGGTACGAATTAGGAAAGAATTAGGCAAGGGATAATTGCACTTTTATTTCTACAATAGCCACTACCACAGAATAAATAACTTTTTTTTCTTTATTTTCTCCGGTCGGTAGAATAATAATTGAGTTGAGAATAAGGAATAGAATAGCTGTCACAATAATAGAAAGCTACCCCTTAACCATTAACTAGTTTGTCTTGCATGATTTTTAAAAATAATTAGTTGAGTTAAAGTGAGTGTAACATATTGGTTTAAAATTCAGTAATTGATGATATTATTTATTTATATTTATGTATTAATATAAAAAAGTTGTTAATATTTATACAACATTTAAAAAAAAATACAAAACGTTTAAGAAACCCTAGGTCAAGACATCAAACATTGTTGTTAATGTATAATAAATAGGCAATAGATTTTTTTAGTTGTACATTTGGTTCAACGTTTCATTCGTTATGTTCAACATTTGTACCAACAATGTAAGTTAATAACAATTCATTTTTAGTTTCAAATCATATTTTTACAAAGAGGATTAAGCAAAATAAAAGAGGAAATTGTTATGAATATTTATATTAGTGGGTGTTTATCCTCTTGTTTTTCATCTTTCTATTTCCTATTTAATAGAGGTAATTTTTCATCTACCAGAGATCCTATAAATAAAGACTCACATTACAATGTAAATGGTACTTGAAAGAAGATGATAATACATTATTACTTTCTCTCCTCTCTTTCTCTCATTCATCTCTCCTTCATCTCTATATTGTTTTGGTTAATTTCATAACACGTTATCAGCACGAGACTCTACAACACGAGTGATGATATAACCAAGTTCTACGTTATTTTTCTAATCTTAATATATTTGAACCAATATAATATAATTCATGATTTTGTTACTATTTTTTTCTTTATATAAATATGTTTATTTTTTATATATTTCATAGAAAAAATTATTTACCTTGTACAATCATATTAGATTTTTTTTATCATTCTTGTTAAATTCCGGAAGAATATAACATTAAAGCATTTCTAAATGTTTGCCCGAAATTAAATTTTTTTTTTAATAAGCAATGATATAAGAAATTGTACTAGGGGTGCAACCCTTACAACGGGAACTCTAAAAAGAGTTGAAACAGTTTAGGGGTAACTTGTACCAATCGTAAAAAATACTCCTAGTTGTAGAATCACTATTGCACAACCATCTCCAAGAGAAGAACAAAATATTGGAAATAACCGTTTCAAAGCTAAAAGAAGCATTATCAAAAATAATAGCATTTCTCATGGTCCAAATGCACCAAATTAGGGCTAACCAAATTGAATTTAGTTTAACTCTAATGTTGGTTTTCCTCGCCTTTTCTTGAATGCAACCGAAGCTCTTGAACTCTTCCAAAGTGAACTCCAAGTCATTTCCCAACCAAGTGTAGATTCTCTCCCAAACCGCTTTTGTTAATTGACATTGGAAGAAGAGGTGTTTCGATGATTCCGAGTGATAAGAGCAAAAAGAACAATCAAGAGAAGTAAGATTAATACCTCTATAAGCCAAGAGATCTTTTAGAGGGAGTCTTTCAATAAAGAATCTCCAAGAGAAAATTTAAACCTTTTTCGGTATCTTTGCTTTCCACATGACTTCCAACAATTTGATTGTATTAGTTGGCCATGCTATATCTTTAGCGTTGGACACCAAAGAAGACACGCTTGCTACCGAGAACACGCCGTTAGAAGTTAGTTTCCAATGGAAATCATCATGGTCCACGGTATTCGGGATAATTGTATCCAACAACGCTTTTAGATCCCTCATAAGAAGAGAAATGGCCGTGGAGGTACCATTTGTGGCTTGATGAAGCAAGTTCAGCCCCAAAAAGTCCAAGCCGTCAATACCCATGGGAGCACTTAAATTCCAAAAGAAAACACCGTTATTCCAAGAAATGGCCTCACTAACCTTGCAAAGTTTATTGGTTGAAAGATCGAACAAAAGCTGATATCTTTCCACCAACTAGAATCGTCTCGGTTTAGAACTTCCCCACTAGATGCTAGCACTTTAAATTTTGGATTTTGATATCTCAAAAGTAGAAATCTACTCCAAATTGCATTATCCTCCTTCAAAATTCTCCACTTCCATTTGAGAAGAAGAGATCTATTCATATCGCCAACATCTCTAATACCTAACCCGCCTTTCTCCTTTGGATTACAAACATTCTCCCTCTAATCTCTTGGATAGTTTTGCTTGGAGCTTTAAAAAAAGAAAGAGTAAAAATTGGAATAGCATTAAGCACCGATCCAATAAGAGTCGCCCTTCCGCCTATGGATATGTTTCTCCCCTTCCAAGACGATAATCTTGACTTGATATTAGCAACCACATCCTTCCACACTCTCCTCTTACTAGCACCTTCTCCAACCCAAATTCCAAGAAATTTGAAAGGAAATGAGCCTTTTTTACAAGAAAGGAAAGAAGTAGCCGATGTAGAAAGCCATTCTCTTATATGAATGCCAAAAACGTTACTTTTGTGAAAGTTGATTTTCAAACCGGAGACAAGTTCAAAGCCTCTTAACAACACTTTCATACTCCAAAGATTATCACACGTGGGTTCTCCTATGATTATGGTATCATCCGCAAATTGGAGGATATCCACAAAATCATCTTCTCCATATTTGAACGGTTTAAAGTCCCCCACCTCCACCGATTTGTTCATAAGAGCGCTAAGGCCTTCCATAGCTATGACAAAAAGAAAGGGAGAAATCGCATCACCTTGACGTAAACCTCTTTGAACTTTGAATTCTTTGGTGGCGCTTCCTTTACCAACACGGACATGTGACTAGTGAAGATACAAGATTCCATCCATTTCAACCATCTCTTCCCGAACCCCATTCTTCCCATAATCCACCTAAGGTACAAGAGATAGAGTCGTAAGCCTTTTCAAAATCCACTTTAAGAAATAGACACCCTTTCTTCTTTCTTTTAGCCCAATTGAGGATCTCGTTAACCATTAAAACCCCATCCATCATACTCCTACCCGGAACAAAAGCGGTTTGATTAGAAAAAACCAATTTATCCAACACACCTCTCATTCTAGCCGCTAAAATCTTAGCAAGGATCTTGTAAATTCTCCCCACTAAACTAATAGGGCGATACTCGGACAAGTCTTGCGGATTCTTCTTTTTAGGGATAAGCGCTAGGAAAGAGGAAGTGATAGCTTTGACAAGCGTACCTTTAGAATGGAAGTCGTTGCAAAGATTCATGAGGTCATCTTTAAGAAGAAACCAAAACCTTTTAAAGAATTCCAAAGAGTAGCCATCCGGGCCCGGAATTTTGTTCCCATCACACGACCAAATAACATCCTTAACTTCTTCTTTGGAAAAAGGTTTTTCTAAATTCGAGGAATCTCCAAAAGATAAAGACTTCAAATTGATCCCTTATGTCTCCGGTCTAAAGCACGCATCTTCTTTAAAAAACCCTTCGAAGTGTTTGAAAATGAAATCTTTAATCTCCTTGACCTCTTCCAATCTACCCCTCCTAGTCTCAATAACACATAAGGAGTTCCTTCTTCTTCTATCTTTTAGGGAATTGTGAAAGAAACGTGTGTTATCATCCCCTTCGGCGAGCCAAAGTTGTCTCGATTTAAGTCTAAGTAACCCTTCTTTTTTGTTTATGTTTTCCCAAAAATCCTCCGCCACTTTCAACCTTTTGTTAACCACATCTTCCGAAACGTTACCTACAAAATGAGCAAACAAGTTATCTAAAGAATTCATTTCCTGCACATCTTTTTCAATTTTGAGGTCAATCCACCCATAGACCGTTTTGTTCCACCAAGAGATCCGACTTTTAAGAGTTTTCAACTTTTCAACCAAGCAATAGTCTCCTCTTCCTTTGACTACCATCTTTCTCCACTCCTCTTCCACAAAACTACCAAAATCGTCATGCTTAAGCCACAAGTTGTTGAACTTGAACGGCTTAGGGCCCCGATCCTTTCTATTCTCTTTCAACCAAATGGGAGCATGGTCGGACATGTCCCTCTCACCTATGTGTTGCCCAACCACCTTCCAATATTCTACAAAACTGTCCGAAAGAAGGAATCTATTGAGCCTACTCATAGCCTTCCCGTTACTTTTGAACCAAGTGAACTTGCCGCCAATAGTGGGGAGATCCACCAAATCCATTGCCTCTATGAACTCATTAAAAAATCTTAATTCCCCACTATAACCACCGTTAGTAACTCCAATTCTTTCATCTAAAGAAGAAATAGAATTGAATTCTCCACCAATGCACCAAGATCCTTCAATGTTATTGTTCTTGAACTCGCAAATATTTTTCCAAGTCCTCCTTCTAGTAACTTTGTCACAAGAAGCGTAGACATTTACAAAGTAAATGAGTTTACCCTCCTTCTCCATGCATAGACCAAGAAAACCATCGCCTCTAAAACTATAGTTTAGAGAAAAGAAATCTTTTTTCCACATGGTAAGAATGCCTCCTGAAGCTCCATTAGCATCCAAAAAAGACCATTCAACATCAATATTTCCCCACATCTCTTTGACAACATTCAATCCTATTCCACTAAGTTTTGTTTCTTGGATGAAACAAATATCAACGTCATCTTTTTGAATTAGAAATCTGACTCTCTTACGCTTTGCCCGATTCCCACCACCACGCAAATTATACGAAAGAATTATCATGGGGATACATGGATTTGAGTCCCCTTTGTCTCCTTCTCCCCTTTGTGATCCCTTGACTCCATTTTCTTCAAGCTTTTGATCGGGTCGAATTTGTCAGAAGTGTTTGTGATTCCCAGCCTTGTTATAGAATTCCATAACCCCTCCGAAGCATAGTTGTTTAACACATAAAAGTGTTAATTTAATATTCGAGCATCTCTGAAGGATTGCACAATGAATAATTTCTCTTGATCGTTGTTTATGGGAATAGTTTGTGATATAATATTTGTAGAACTAAATATTAATATTAAATTATCTCAAAATTATTGTTCAAAGATTCAATTTTTGTGTTTATCAATAATTGATGAATTCCAGAAGAATTTAACATTCAATCACCTTTAAAAGGTCGCATCTATAATATTATTGAATCCCAGAAGGATTGTATCAATTATGTCAAAAATTAACAAAATGATTGCTTCAATAATATTATCTAGTTTTAGAATGATTGAATCAATAATAGTGAAGTGTCCCAGAAGGATTTCCCAAAGAAATTTGATTTTTCTTTTATTGATATAAGGATTTGTAACATACATTTTTGAGAAATAAAATTGCATAAAAATATCCAATTTTCTTTCATAATTTAATGGTATGGATCTATGAAGGATTGCAAATATTGTAATTTTTTTAGTAAAACAAAGCTCTCAGGATAATACCAATTGCGATCTTCATGCATCCCACAAATATTACAAGAGTAATATTAAAATATCCTTGAAGGATTTCATAAAGTTTTTTGTTGTATCGATCTAAAAATTTATAATTTGTGATATGCTTATAAAAAGATGGCAAAATACTCTTTTTGGTTCCTTAAGTTTACCTCGGGGTGCATTCTGGTCCCTTATCTTTAAAAGTTCCAAAGTAGTCCTTGAACTTCACGTTAGTCTTTTCCGTCCAATTTTTACTAACGGCGGTACATGGTGGTCACCATAGATGTTATGTTACCACTTAAACATTTTTCTTTTTTGTGATTAAACTTACTAACTAAATTTCTTAATTCTTTTTTCTAGGGTTTCTTCAAAGTTCCTCATCATGTTCCTCAACCTGAGTTTCAACAATGGGGTTCAGAAATCTGATTATTGGTTTGTAAATTTAAAATGGCAGAGCAATTTACAGTGATAATCCATAATTCCAACTATCGTTTTCTTCATACGCTCTTCTCATCCTTGAAGATGATAAAAAATTTGTCATTGTATCCTTGTGAAATTGAATAACAAATGAAATTGCAATTCATACGTCATGGTTGTACCAAATAATCAAACCCTAAAAATTGAAAATGAAATTTAGAAAAATCAATCCAAATGAAACTGAAATGGCGGTATCAGTGGCCATGGCTGAAAATAAATGAAACTGAACCCAAATTGAAAACAAGGAGAAAAATTGAAACTGAACCCAGATTGAAATGCTTCGTTGTCAGGCCATGAAGAGAAAAATTGAAAATAAATGAAACTGAACCCAGATTGAACACAAATTGTTGATATTGTCTTGGAGTTACAAGGAGAAAAATCCCAGATATGTGAAATACTTTACATGTAGCAATCTATGAAATGCCGATATGGTCTTTCTTTTGATGATATAATGGAAAAGAGCGATGATTATAATGAGAAACCTTTTAGTGGTAACTGTCCAATTTCATTTCATTTAGAAATCAAATATCAATATCAAAATAATGGGTTTGGCTTTGAGTTTGGTATCTTAGATTCTGCTGTCTTCTTCTACTAAAATGTTTGATTACTATTATTATCTTAGAATTATTATTGTTGTTATTATTATTATTATTATTATTATTGGATTATGAATGATGAAATGAGACACTACAAGAAAAGACTAAATCAAAACTGTAATATGAAGATGAAACAAGAAAATTGTTTTGGGAGGAAGAAATCAATTGGGGGTAAACTATAACATGAAGATGAAACAAAATTGATTTACAGAAAACTTAAGTACACGTGGAGCTGGATGGCCTAGTGGATGGCTTAGTGGTAAAGATGATTATGAATAAATGTCACGCGTACAAACAGGTGCCACGTCAGATGCTACTAGTGCAAAAGTTAACGATGATTCAAAAAAATGGACGAAAAGGACTAACGTGGACCTTTTTGAACAATTAAATGACCATTTTGAAACTTTTCAAAGATTATGGACCAGAATGTACCCTGAGGTAAACTTAAGGGATCAAAAAGGGTATTTTGCAAAAAAAAAATTGTCATTTTAGAAGAATAACACAAATAATTGTTACGCATCCCAGCAGGATGGTTATATGTTTTAGGTCATATTTATAACAAACATCCCTGAAGGATACTAAAACAAAATAATTATGTGATGATATAATTTTAGTGATATGATTTTGTATAATTTTGATAATTATATGATAATATGTTCATATGTGTGTGTATGATTAAAGTTATTAATCATGGGATACTATCATATTGATTTGAATATATTGCCAATGATTACACAAATTAGATATAGTTATTGATGCTCCAAAATTAGGATGATCCGTGTTCAATGTATGTCCTCAATTATAATATCTGATATTAAATAAAGTCTTGTTGATACAATTTCTTTATATCATATTATTTTTAAATATTTATATTTTAACAAGAGAATTGAAACATTGATTACTAGAGGAGAAAATTAATTAGTGGTTTGGTTTATATAACTAACATGTATCATTCTTTTTTATTGTATAAACTATGTCGTAACTTGTTAATGAATTTTTATAGTAAAAAAAATGTTATAACCTATTAGAGAATATCTCAATAGTCTAAAGTTGCTACATATTTTAAAGTTGTTATAATAGTGCTTAGATTTATCATATAAATCTTCATTATACTATTCTTTTATTTTTACAAGTATAGTGTATGGATTACATTTGTTAGTCCATCTTAAAGGCACACGAAAGTAAGCTCATATTTTGATAGAGCCGAGATTCGAATGAACTTTAATCCTTTATATTTTATTTTTGTGTGTTCTCTTTATGTTTTGCCAAATATATTTGTCATAGATAATTCACATGAATTATATTGGAGGTATTGAATATCTTTGTATTACACAAATGAATTTGGACATAAAATGTATAATAGAAAAGCTACTGGCTTTTCCCTGAAGCTTGTACACTTATATTAGTATAATTGAAGCACATTTCATTGTAAACTAGAAGTTTACAAATTACACTTAAATCTTTCGTTGATAAAATCAGTTGGGTCATCTCGGATATAATATGATGCAAATAACTAGTATTGAAGAACCAGAAGTTTCTTCAATCCAGTAAATTCTTGTGTGTTTCTAAAAGAAAATAAAAATCAGAGAAATTGAGTTTTTTTATGATATTAATTATTGCATCGACCAAAATATCATGTAAAATATTTATTGTCTACTCACAACCAGAAGTTTGTGAAATTGTTTTCTCAGACAACGATCCCGTTTTCTAAACTTTTTCTGTCCAGAAGTTTCTTGATAAGTATCACATATATTATTAAAAATTGATATTGAATATCTTGTGGCATATGTTCATATGAAAGAAAAAAAGACTTGAAGATTCATTCTTTAGACGTCTAAAGTTAGTTGTATGATTGATACTTATGAGATTATAACTTCTATATTATGCTTTGGGAACACGCAATCAAGTACATTAAAATATTTATTCACATCAAGCCAACAAAATCCTATATTTTAATCCTCCCTTAACTTACAATTTATTCTAATACTTCTCATCTAATGAATTTTTGGATGTGCTGTGTATATTCCAATTGCTCCAATATAATACATTAAGACGAGTCATGAAAGAATATTGAAAAAATATAATTGATATGAATCCCAATTTTAAGGATATAATTTGAGCAAATAATAAAATACTTGATTACGGCCCAATAGGCTGATTATTACTTAATAAATGAATTTTTCCAATATTAGGGGGAGGAAATAAGCAGCTGAAATCATGAACGAGAAGTTCAAATAAACAATTTTATATTTTGATCCTCGTACAAACTAAAATGAACCAAAAGTTTGAAATATTATCCATTTGAAAATTTTATACAACCAATTATAGCAGCTAATACTACAATTGAAGTGGATTCTCCTATTGGATGATATAATATTGGAAATGAATTGAAACCATGCATGAAGCATGGTAGGAAATTCGGTTAATGTTAAAAGTCCTCTACCAAGAAAAGAAACTAAAGTTAAAGATGACCTAAGTGAGGATATGAAAATTCTAAGAGCACTTTGACCTAATTTAATTTTCAGTTCCAGAAGAACAAATCAAGTACTTGAAATATGAAATAAAGAGATCTCGATAAATTATGTCATGGATGAAATGGGATGGAACCGAAATTGAGATAACCAAATAAAGTCAATATTGACAATGTCTTTGTATACAATATAGCACTAAAAGTGATAAATGATAATGAGGATCATGAGTCAAAGTCTATTAAAGATTGTAGACTAAGTGAGAACTGGCCAAAATGAATATATTCAATTGAAGAAGAATTAAAATCACTTCATAAGTGACTCAATTTTGGACCTGTAGTCTGAATACCTCAAGATGTGAAACCAATTGGATGTAAATGAGTTTTTGTGAAAAAAACAAAATAAGAATTGTATAAAGCTTGATTTATTGCTCAATGATTTTCACAAAGACCTAAGATTGATTTTGATAAAACATATCCACCTGTAGTGGATTTAATCGATTTTTGATATTTAATTAGCTTTGTAGCACATGAAGGGCTTAATTTGAATATGAAGAATGTTATGACATATTTTTATATGGTTCACTTAATAGTGACATTTATTTTAAACTTCCTGGAGGATTCAATATACCAGAGACACGTAATTTTGGATCTCGAGAAAAATACTCCATCAAATTGAACAATTCTCTTTATGGGTTGAAAGAATCTGAACGTGTGTGGTATAATCGTCTCAATGAATATTTACTAAAGGTAAGATATACAAATAACTCAATTTGTTCTTGTATTTTTATAATAGGATGTGGAAAGAATTTGCAATAATAGTTGTTTATGTGGATGACTTAAATATTATTGGAACTCCTGAAGAGCTTCCAAAAGCTACAATTTCCTTAAAGAAAGAGTTTGATATGAATGACCTAGAAAAAACAAAATTGTGTCTACGCTTACAAATTGAGAATTTGAACAATAGAATATTTGTACATCAGGAAGGTTACATAGAAAAATGTTGAAACGCTTCTATATGGACAAATCTCATCTGTTGTCTACTCCAATGATTATTATATCATTATAGTAGAGGAAGATCCTTTCGGGCCTCGAGAAAAGGAAAAAAATTGCTTGGTTCTGAAGTATCATATCTTAGTGCAATTTGAGCACTAATGTACCTTGCTAATTATACACGTCTTGAAATATCATTTGCGGTTAATCTATTAGCAAGATACAATTATTCACCTACACGAAGACATTGGAACAGAGTCAAATATATACTTTGTTATCGTAGAGATGCAGGTTACTTATCAGATCCTCACAATGGTATATTAGAAACAGGTTATTTGTTTACATGTAATGGTACAACCATTTCATGGATATCTATGAAACAAATCATGACAACAATTTTATAAAATCATGTATAACTATTAACACTACATGAAGTCACTTCGAAGAAGACATTTTACGTAACTACTACAAAGAATATCGTCTCACATATAAATGTATGCATGAGGGGGAGAAATAAATATTTTCTGCACTCTTTTTCCCTTCACCATGGTTTTGTCCCACTGGGCTTTCCTGGTAAGGTTTTTAACGAGGCAGTTTACATTCAAAGGATATTGTACTCTTTTTTCTTCACTAGATTTTTTTTCCACAAGGTTTTTTCTAGTAATGTTTTAATGAGACATATCCTCAATGGACATCCAAGGAGGAGTGTTATGAATATTTATATTAGTGGAAGTTCATCCTTCTTCTTGTTTTTCATCTTCCTATTTCCTACTTAATAGATGTGAGTTTCCATCTCCCTTGGGTCCTATAAATAAAGACCCACATTGCAATGTAAATGGTACTTGAAAGAAGATGATAATATAATATTATTTTCTCTCTCCTCTTTCTTTCGTTCATCTCTCCTTCATCTCTATATTGTTTTGGTTAATTTCATAACAGAAATTGTGTATTATCTACACTTGCATATAAACCAGCAAAATTTAAATCAAAGATATATGAATTTGAAAACATGGTGAGATAAGCTTTTATTGAATAAATTGTTCCTTCATTTTTTCTCTCTCCAAGAAAAAATGAAAGATAGTGCTTCTATTTATTTTTCTTGGGACTTTACCTCCACCACCGCTTCACCCATTGGTAGATTTACCTTATGATCTTGTATCTCATGTTTATAAATTATGTAGCTAGAGTCGGAAAATTTGTATTATTGAAAGAATAAAATCATAATTAGCTCTTTTTATGGATTTAAATCTGAACAGATCTTGTAAAATAGATGTGTTCATCCTTTTTAATTTGGTTTCGCTGGAGACAAAATGATATCTTAAGAAGAAAGGTCAAAGAAGAAAAAGATTAAATCAATTTTCAAATTTGTGTTAAAATTTATATTTTAATGATATTGGATCATAGTCAAAGGTACAATAGTCAATTCAATGGTTACAAAAATGAAATGCTCAAAAAAAAATTTAACACATTTTATGCATTATTTTCAAAATGGAAAAAAGAGGCATTGTTAAACTTTGAAATTTTCTATGCCCACAAACATGTCAATCGATTACCCCTTGCTAGAATAATTGATGGACCTAACCTCTGTTTGAAGAACTTCTTGAATTTTAACTAAGGTTAATCGACTATGGAATCCAAATCCTTCACATTTTTTGAACGTTTTAACAAGATCAATCGATTAACCCTCCTTGGTCAATCGATTACCATTTGTTCCTTTTTGAAAAATACTGAATCATCACAACACCTTTTCATCACTCATGATCATAGAAACTTTATGTACCATTGCAGCTAATCATAAACATTTTTTAAAGGTTGTTTCTTAAAATCAAGAGGAGTATGGTTCATTATAAATAGAAGGATTTTTCAAATTCAAAATCACCTTCTTCATGAACAATTTTGTATGTTCTAATTATCAGTAAAAAATTTGACAGAAAATTTTGTTGTTGCATAATTTTCAAATCATATGTGAAAAACTCTTAAGCATTTAAATATTTATATTCTATTGATTTTTTCATTGACGGAGAAGATTGAAATTTTAATATATTAGAAAAGCATAAAAGTTATCAAATTATCAAAGTTATTGCAAAATCTGCTTATAACACATTATCTGTCCATTTGTAATTTTTCAAGTATGTGGTATTTTTTATCTGTAAGAAATTGTTGTACTTATTACAGGTTGTTGCAAATAGGAAATGTTACTTTTCTATTTGTTGGAAAATTCCTTTGAATTGGGGTGATTCAAAGTCCACCATAGTTGTTGGTGTTGTTGGAAATTAAGGAAGTGGTGTGTTTCTTTGTTATTGTTAGAAGATTGTAGGAGAAGTCTTAGTGTGAGGCTTGTACAAAGATCTAACATGCTTCCGAATTTGTATGGATAGAAAATTCTTCCTTTAAAGTTGTTAATATTGTTAACATGCATAATAGGAAAGGTCATCCTAAAACGCCAGAAATTTCACACAATAACATTATATATAGTGCACTTGCTTGTTAGATATTTTGCATGATATCAAAATTAGGAAAACTTTAGCATTTATGTATATTAGTTGGTATATCCGGGTCATCATGTGCACCTTTGTAATGCACTTAGAACATGTTTGTAAAAGATATCATGCGTCAAAAATCAGTTACATGGCATTAAAATTATGTTGCAAGCTTTAAAAATCAACTGTTGCTCAAAACACAAGTGTATATGTCGATACATACATTGCATAGGTCAATACATGTACTGCAATAATAAAGCATATAGCTTATGTTTCTATGTGTCGACACATACAACATTTCAGATCGACACATACTGAAGAAATTACGTTTATGTGTCAACATATATGTGTTTCAAGTCGACACATGTGCTGCAGTTTTAAAGCATGTAGCTTATGTTACTCACAGGTCGACACATGGCCTTATATGTGTCGACACGTGTGTTTACATGAGTCGGCACATGACTTATATGTGTCGACACATGCTGCTATTTTTCTGAAAAATTGCATTATTTTTCATATTTCTAGGTTTCCCTTTTGCCTCCAACTTGCACACATATAAATACTTCATACATGCATCATTTTCAATTTGATGAAACTATAAACACATACAAATATTGCTTATCATCTTCAACCTTCCATCTATGCATATCAAATATGATTCCATGTAAAAGTCTATCTAATTTGATTTGCAGACATGGAATCATATTTGAGGATAAGTGAAGATAGTAATTCAAATGATTGTTCAATTGTGAATTAATTGATAAATTGTATAGGAATAGGTTGATGAACCCTAAAGCTCAATAGATTTCCTTAATCGTTAACAAACGTTCATTATTTGCATTTAAATTATTGTTTAAATTTGATAGTATTATAATCATAAAACAAATCCAATTACTTTTTCTCACTCAAAATAAATAACTATAGAACGGCAGTGATATTAACCAATCCTTGTGGATACGATATATTACCGAAAATATTTACCCACAAATACTTTCAACATCTGCGACGGCCAACTAGTGGATAACGAAGAGGTCTCGCCTTCTAGAAAAATTGGGACGTTTCCTGAAGAGCTTAAAGCTTAGTTATTCATGTCCTCGGTGGTTTTTTGTAATTGTACCCAAAGGGTTTCTGTAATTACCTTTAATGCTTTTACGGACTATCTTGTACCCTTTTTCACTTGCGGATTAATTAAATGGTGGGCTTACACGCCCTCATTTTATTTACTTTATTTTTGAACTACCTATGAATATCTATAACAGGTTTTAACCTTATTATGGTCTTGTAATGGCAAAGATTCCTGCATTAGGATGATAATGTTGCCCCTAGGGTTACAATGATTCCTTCATGTTAATCCAATATATGTGATCACCTCCATGGGCGGTAAGAACTCCCTCCTCCATGAGGATCCATCATATGCGATCGCCTTTATGAGTGGCAATGACTCCTTCATGAGGATCTAGCATTTGTAATCACCTCGAAGGGAGACAATGATTCTTTCACGAGGATTCAGCGTATATCATCGCCTCTATGAATGGTTTCTATAAGGTTTCCTTTCACTTTTTTAATTCATATCATGCAAACAAAGCAACAATAATTTCAAATTTATATGAGAACATGAGGCACCTCATTAAAAACCCCTACACCTTATTACCACTACATAAGAAAAGAGTGTCCCCCACAAAACAAAGAATGCATAACTTCACTCATACAAATGGGAGATATGGTATCTCCCCTCAATAAAAACGACTAAGTAAATTAAGATGAACTAAACTTGGCTTAGCGCCTAAAAATATAGTGTTTGTAACAAATTTCTTCTTCTGTCGCCTTCGTACTCTCCTAGAGTTATTTCTCATGTCTTAACCCCTGATTTCGTGTCTACAACAGTCATTCACTTCCACGGCCCTATTATTCTTTAGCTTTATGCTCTCTACTTAGCACTTTTCGGCGATCTTTTGATCTCCTTAGATAACCTCTACTTGTCCATTTAAGAGTGGGTATTTCATTTATAGATACAGAGTAGATAGGGCGGCTCCAAAAGTCATGACAGAAAATTTAAGGAGATCAAAAGTTATTGAAATTTAAAAATTTAAAAAAACTTTATTAAGACTACAAATATATTAAGGCTTTATTTGGCAAGACATTTTTTGATCTTATAGCTTATAAGCTCTTATGACAATAAAAGATATGTTTGGTAACAGTCTTTTCATCAGGAACTTATAGCTTATTTTACTAACTTATAGCTATTTTTGAGACGCTATTTAATTTATCATTTTTTTCTTCAACTTTTGCCCTTATTATTTTAACTTTAATTCACTATTATTCCTTATAATTTATTTAAATTTAAAATAAAATCATTATATATTAAATGTCTTTTATGTTATTTTAATTTATCATTTAATTAAACTGCTAATTTTTCCAAACACTTCAATTAGCTTATCAGCTATAAACCATCAATCAACAGCTATAAACTATAAGTTATCAATTATCAGTCATCCGACATAAGTTATAAACTATCAACTAACTTATCAGTCAACCACTATTTTTATCAAAAAGAGCCTTAAATTTCTAAAATTTACATATTTCTGTGTTTATAAGTTTTGAACTAAATATCAATTTAGAACATCTATTGATCTCAACATCATGCGAATAATAATTACAAATCTACAAAAGATTAACTCCACCTTTCACAAATGCTAATAATTTAGCAAGATTTGAATAGAGCATATCATCCATATAATTCTGCAAGATTTGAATAGAGCACATATCATCCACAAGTAAATCAAATCACTTTATTGTTGACATTTTTAGTGTCCAATAATTTTAACAGATTTCCATGTATGATTAGATGCGATGCCTATTATTATTATTATAAGTTAATCAAAACAAACAGATGCATGAACATTCACTTTATGTGCCCCCAAAGGAAAAAGATTCTCTAAATTCACTACTTATGCTCTGAAAAGATGTTTTGGTGTATGAATTCATTGTAAAATCTTTTTCATTCGATTTTACTTTCACTTCTTCCTTTATGATTATGACTATAGGCTAGGATACATCTGAGACATGCAAGGCTAGAGGAAACAGAATCAGATTCTCCCTAGAATGTTTCCTTTACAATATGTTTTCAATTCATGTAAACAAAGATAGATTCCATTATTAATTCAATGTACCATTCGTGTTAGGGCTGGACAAGAACCCGTAAACCGGTCCAAACCGCAAAAACCGCAAAAAAATAACCGCACTGAATGGTTTCAAACGGGTCACCGGATGAACGGGCCCAACAGTGCGGCCCCAGGCGGATTGTAACAGGCGGGTTCGGTTTATGGAAAACCACCGTCGGTGTCCGCATCCGCCCGCACCAAAACTAAAATTATACGATTATTCATAATACACGGTCATTTTAGCAGCACTACTAGGGTATTCAGGGTATTTATTCTTTATTCTCTCAAATAAAGTTCCTTAACCAAAAAACCCTAGAACACTTCGTTAACGCCGCCGGTGAAGGAAACTATGTGTCTGTGTTCATCTTCTTGATTCTTGGTCGTCCCTTCTTCTTCTTCTTCTACTTGCTTGGAAGGACCTTCTTCTTGTTTGCAAAGGTAAATGTTTAAGTTAACGATGTTGATTTTAGCTTTTATTATTTAGATTTTAAATTTATTTAGAGTTTTTACCATTTTTGTATTTTATTTTGATGTTCCATTTCATATTTTTGAGTTGTTAATTTTTAGGTTTGTTGATTTAGATTTCTAACAAATTTTACTTTGTTTTTGATTTACTTTTGCATGTTCTTTGATCTATCTGTGAATGTTTCAGACAGAGCAAAGGTTAGATTTCTTGTTCATGTTCTTTGGTTTATCTTTGTATGCTCCCCACCTTTTGATTTATCTCTGTATGTTCTTATTTTTCACCTTTTGCTCTTTGGGTATACTTTTTATTTAGTAAATTAGATTCTTTTGTGATAAATAAATACCATGGATGTATAGCTTAAAGACATGTGAGAGAAAACCATAAGGTTGTAGCTTGACCTGCTATTATTATAGCAATTGAATTTGTGTTGTATTATGCTCACAATACTTATAATCAATTATTATTTGAAATGCTTGCAAATAAAGAAATGTAAGAAAGAGTGAGGACAACAACTGGATCATTATCTGATCTATTTTTATCAGCAGTAGTTACTAACTTGTATAGATCTGGAACTTCTCTTTCCAGGAAAAAATCACTGCTGAGATTTCTCCTAGAGGAAGAATTGGATCTAAGAAGCATCCCTTACCATTTTAATGAGCAGAATTAATTATTTGAGATCAACTATAAATGAAAATTTTTGGTTTAATTTGGTGTTAGGATACTATATGCATGTCTTTCTACAGAGGGTACCCCATGTCAAAACTGCTTGAAAATTATGTTGGATTAAATATAGTACATGTAAATTAAATATACTACTAGCTTTCTAATTAATTCAATTTTGTTTTTATAGTATTTTCTTTGTTTTATTTATTTACTAGAACTTGTAATTATGTACAGATTGAAAATAATTATGAACCTATGGAGTATCAAATTGGTGCTCCTGGTAAATCCTACACAAAATGAGCAGCATATATGGCTATAGAAATCAGTACCGGTTACCATGGATAATTTTAGTAGTCCTTTCATTTCTACAATCTATGACCTGATGAATATGGTAAACAAATGTTTCAAATACTTAACCTCTCCGATAAGAACTTCACATGTTTTATATACATTTATACAATTAAGTCTGGCTCTGAATTTTGTTTCTCTCTATGTAGGATTGCTGAGGCATCTGAAGGATTTATATAGAGCAATAATATCTCTGAACCTTGAACCTGCTTACTCTTTATAATGTTAAATTTATAAGATTATCATTATTCTATTATAGATTTTGTATTCTTTTATACTTTGATTTGTATATTGGTTCTTTTCATCTCAGTTATTTTAATTTTTTAAAAAATGCTCAAAATATGTTATTGTGCTCAAAAATAAAATCAGCATAATAACCCGACTGAACCGTTTAAATTAACCCGTGATCCGCTCTAACCCAACCCGTCTAAACCGTTCAAAATAATGGGCGGAAATGGGTCTATATATCTCAACCGCGGTTTGAATTGGGTGAGGGTTTTGGGCCCGAAACCGCCCAACCCGGCCCGTTGTCCAGCCCTAATTCGTGTGATTGATAATCATTCTCATTTTTTGAGGCTGGGGCTTAAATCATTCATTTGTAATTGTATGATTAATCATTCAATTAAGGTAAACAAAGAAGCAACCCGATTTCTATACAAACATGTTAATTCAATATAAAGAAGTTGAAAATTTCTTTACCCACCTCTCTATGGGGTCACCCCCAGCGAAAAACCAAAACTGCCCCTGCTTCGGAGATGCATCTCCGAAGTTTTTTTTTTTTTTGAATTTTCATACGTTTCGGAAATGAATCTCCGAAAACACCAAAAAAGTGGTGTTTTCGGAGATGCATCTCCGAAGTTAAAAAAATTTAAAAACGTGAATATTTTCGGAAGTTCATTTCCGAAAATATTCCTGCATATACAAATTTCCCTCCTTCACTATTTCATCATTTTTCTCCAAAACATCTCAAAACCCTCTCCAAAACCCAATCAATCTCCCTCCATTTTTCGTCCTAAAATCAAGTTTCAAACCGTTGATCACGTTAAAGGGAGCATAGAAAGCTACAATTTCAGGTAAACATCACTCATTTCATCCCCTATTTCACTACATTGATTGATAAATTTTATGCTGAAACTGATATGGTTCGGAAGTTCATTTCCGAAATATATTACCTAATAAATTTCGGAAATGAACTTCCGAAATATGCCCTGGCAGTTAAAAAAAAACAGTTTTGGCCAATTTTGCTAATTTATTCATTTGTTAGGTATGGTGCATCCGGACAACATTGTGCGAGACGATGGAGTATTAGTTCCGGAAATTGTCAACGTTAATAACGATCCGGTTATTGACGTTACTCCTATGATCAATGCGGTCGATGTTCGGCAACATTTTACAAATGATCGGAGCTTCGGTAGTCGCGAACAATTGATTGATTGGGTTCGGAAGGAAGCTAACAAACATGGATTTGGAATTGTTATTTTAAGGTCGGACAACGGAAATAGTAGGCGGAAAGCTTTCGTTGTTTTGAATTGCGAACGGGGTGGTAGTTATGTACAATCAAACCGTCGTTTCAAGAATGGCGGAGTTTAAAGAAATGATGAGCCAAGAGCGCGAGCAAAATAGAGAGCGGTCGAAAAACGTGCCTATTTTGGACTTAGGATCCACCGATTGGTTCGGTGAATTTTAGTTCGTTCCGGATCGTTTTTGGTTTGTAATGACCATTTTTGTATGTATTGTTGTTTATCATGTAAAATCGGACCGATTCAATACATATATAATATAAGTATGTTTTATGTCATCTTTGTCTAATTTATGTTTAATGTACCTTCCATTTGTTCAATTTACACAACACACTAAGCAATCAACAAAATGCAAAATTTATGTTTGTTTCTGCATAATTCGGAAATGAACTTCCGAAATATACATCTCTGCCTCCTATTTTCGGAAGTTCATTTCCGAAAAGTCCCCTGAGGCAGGATAAGGTTTGTTGGGCCATCAATGCTCCAATAAGTCTATAAATACTACACACTCTTCTTCATCCTCTTCACACCACAAAACACAAATGACACAAACCTACCCCCACCTAGCATTCGTCTACTTTGAAACCGGCTACCCGATGCCGTTCCAATTTCGCTTCTCGCGCGACACGCCGTTTGCGGAGTTGATACCGTCGCTTAACACGCTTTTGCACTATCCCGAGAATCGAAAGGTTGTCAAGCTCGAGTACCGCTCGTCATCGCTTAACGACGAGGGAGGCATTAAGTTCACACCTTTTGAGATCAAGAACGACGAAGATTTAGCGGTTTTGTGGACAACGTTCGACCGATTTTCTTCGAAAGGCCCGATCGAGTTGGACGCGAAACTTCAAAGATCGGCGGACGACGTTATCAAAATGTTGACTCATCCCCACCTACCCGTGTTCAACAATATGTAACTTTAATTTTCAGTAATATTATCGTTGTAATCTTCACCCGATTAAATAAAGCGAATCGTTGTTGTTTTTCATTTTTCTTCTGTCCAGACATAAATTCGGAGGTTCATTTCCGAATTCCCTCAAGGGGGGTGCGTTCGGAGATGAACTTCCGAAAACACCACATTTTCTGAAAAGTAACTTTATTTCGGAGATGCATCTCCGAAATCAATATTTTATATTAAAAAAAACACGTTTTCGGAGATACATTTCCGAAAACACCTTTTTTTACAAAAAAAGTACCTTTTCGGAAATGAACTTCCGAAAGAAGGGGTAGTGTGGTAAATTCACCAGGGGTGGGCAAGAAGGTTAGGAGGTGGGTGAAGAAATTTTCAAGAAGTTTAACTTCACATTGAAGTGTTTATTTAGAGCCATTGGTTAGTTTGTGGCCCCTTAGAAAAAAACATAGAGTTGATTGAATCTAGACCATATATTAGAAATTATTGTGTTATATAATTGACATTAACGAACACTTTTCTAAGAGACACATCACATATTCACCAAAAACCTTAAGGTGATAAGTGTGTGTGATTTTTCTTACTTATAAAGTATTCAATCTTCTATTTTTTAATCAATGCGAGACTTCTTCCTCACATTTGATTCTCAACAAATATAACTCCATGATTGTCTATCGTCAATGATTCTATAAGTGTTTTCTTCTCAAAGTGTCTTAGCATCTCTTCCTTAAGAAGGACATCAAGTAAGGGTGTGATATCAAAAACACGACATCATATATCTAGCATCAAATTAATCAATGTAGTGTATTTTTGCAATTGGAGGTTTTTGTGTTATTTTAGGCTATATTTGAGAGTTTGGAAGGGAAGGGAGAGGAGGACTTTGAAAAAAAATAGAAGAATTAGGTGAAAATAGTTGAATGATTTTGGTTGGGAGGGTTTTAGAGGGTTTAATTTTATTCATAACACCAAAAAACCCCTAATTTGAGGAACTCAAAATTTGTATTGAAAAAGGGCTTTGGAGGGTTTTGAAGGACTTACATAAATTTTCAAAATATCTTTTATGTTGTTATAGTATTCGGAAAATTAAAAATATAGCAATAATATACTCTTTTATCATTCTATACAAAATCATTTTTTTTAAAAATGTCAAATATTTTCTTATGTTTTTTTGAAAATTCATTTTCGGAAATCTTTCTCTTCCCTCCCCTCTCTTTCCAAACTCCCAAACATACCCTTATTGAACACAAAAATACTATCTAAATCCTTAAATATGAACGAGGTGTTATTTAAATTTAGAGCAGTGCTAGAGATGTGTTTGTGAAAAAAGGAATTTTAAGAAAAATCCGAAATTTAAAATTTTTATATTTTTGTATCTCATTTATTTTTTTGGAACTAAACATCATGCGTTTAGAACATCTATTGAACTGAACATCATGCAAACAATGACTACAATTCAAAGTTTAATTCCACTTTTCATGAATAATACAATTCTACAATTCAAAGTTTAATTCCACTTTTCATGAATAATACAATTCTACAAGATTGGAATATAGCATATCATCCACATGTAAATAAAATCACTTTATTGTTGAGATTTTTAGTGTCCAATAATTTAATAGATTCCCATGTATGATTGGATGTCATGCCTATTATTACAAGTTATTCAAAACAAACAGATACATGAACATTCGCTTAATGTGCCCCCAAAGGGAAGAGATTTTCTCTATTAACCTCGTTTGCTTAGAAAATATGTTGTGTATAGATTCATTGTTATATAATAATGGTGTTCTGATCTGAACTGAAAATATTAGTGAAATGATGAGTTAAGGTCTTGTTGCGGTGGGTTTGTGTTTTCAGTGTTGCGAAGAGAGACTGACCTATAAGATTAGCACTCAAACGTTCAAGTGAGTGAGAGAATAAAGAGTAATATAGAGTGAGAATAAATTTGAATACCTGAAATTACACATTTTCCTCCTTAGATAGTGTGAGCGGTTAAAATCGTTCGTGCAAGAAGAAACGTATTGTATAGATAGTCGTTGAATTTAATCAAACGGTGATAGGCGTGTTTGAAGGGGGGGTCATTTTCCCTAGGTGGAATGAGGGACCACCTACTCAATGCGCTCTTTTGCTTGAAGTCTCTCTTGAGCCTTTCTCTATGGGCCTTCCGAACGTCCAGAACAGTTGCTCATAAGCCCTTGTACCTACTTTGTAGGACGAGGGTTTGTCGCGTAGATCTCTAGGCCGGCTGGTGGCAAGAACAAGTGAAGAGTCTTAATGGGACGTCATTTTCGTTGGCAACAGACGCACTAAATACATTTCGTATAGACTTTACATAGAGCTTTTGATATGTGTCCCTACACTAGCCAGTAATGATATTTGTTTTATTTTAGGATACTCGGGTGTCTTAAACCATTCGCAAGGAGATCTTAGCCATTGATGGTGTGGTTTGAATTTCCCAATATAATGGATCGTACGGTCCTATGTGGGTGAGGCACATATAAAAAGTTTCTGAAGTATTGTTTTCCCTTTTTCATAATTTGTAGATTGTGAGCTTTTTCCCTTCTTCTTCATCAACTCTCTCTTTCTTACAAGCTCTTTCTTGTGATTTTTTATTAGGTTCATCTACGACATTTCATTTAATAACATGGATCTCTGCTATTTCTTTGCCCTTAAGGGGTTTTGGCAACAAGAGTCTATGTTATTTCGGTTACTCGGGGCACGCCTACTCCAGCATAGGTGGAAATTCTGGTTTCATCAAATCGGTGTTCGTCAGACTAATGATGGGGGATAGTTCGGACCGGTGTTCGTCACAGACTAATGATGGGGGATAGCTCGGACCTTAGTCTTGAGCTTGAAGTACCTCAAGTAGAAGGATCATTCATTAAGCGTCCTCGACTTCTAGAGTGGAACTTAAAGAGACCTAGTCTTATGGGAGGTTCTGCACCGATTTTAGATGGGTTACCTCATACTTTTTTGCTTACCCTGGTCCACGTACGACGGGGGAGTTTAGGGCTTCTATCTCTAAAGAGATTATTCACATTTCTTAAAACAAGTCGAGGATTCTCATCGAGAAGAGTAATCGAATTTGGATTATTATACACATTGGGCATTAGATATCTTGGCCTTTGGTGTTGTTGGGCGAGGAGAAGTCTTCTTGCCCAATCTCATTAAGACAGAAAAAAAGGTACTCTAAGAGCTATCGTCATTGTCGAACAAGATTGGTATCTAGAGCCTAGAGGAACTCCAACGGGAGTCTACCACGTTTTAGGAAGATGGAAAATACTATTGAAGCTTTTGGGTACCACGGCTCGCTTGTTGAGAAACTTAAGTTACTTGTGCATGAAGTGTAAAAGAAGCATGTAAACAGTAATCTTCAGAAGGTTAAATATGTTTTCAAATCATGTAAACAAAGAAGCATTAGATTATTAATTCAACTTTAGAACATCTCATTTTGGTCTTATTCCTACAATGCACCACTAATGCAATTGATAACCATCGTCAATTCTAAATTACCAAAAAGTAAAAACACTACAAGTAATTTTCCTGGAATTATTCAGCACACAATAACATCCATGACTTGGAAAACATTCAGAATTTAGCTTTTGCAGATACCAGGATTACAACCGGGCAACGTATGAGTTTGCTTGGGTTACATATCTAACCCATCGATATGGATTATGACTTTTCGACTTCTTTGCTATTTGCAAGTATTTCACCTGCACCAAAAAAGCCAGATTTTAATTTCTAGACAATGAGTATAATCATGGCGCTCGCTATACTATCACAGAAAGATCTAGCACATTTTGCAAAGTAAACGCTTCAAAATAAGCTTTGGCATTTTACCTGAAGCCTTGAAGAGTTGTACATAGGTATAGTGAATGTCATGCTAAGAGGCCCTGCTTCTTTCATGATATTTCCTGTATTCGTTACAAACATGTTAATTCATTACAAAGAATTATCTCTCTAGACATTCAGCCAAAACAGAACAGTCGGAGCATTGTATTATACCATGTAATTCCTGCGAAAACGTCAGCTTTGCTCGTAAAGTATGTTCAGATCCACCAACAACCTGTAAAAGAATGGACAACCAATATTATCAACTAGTGGCACTGCTCATACCAGCCTCAAATGTATAACAGAAGGTTCTTCGTTAACATCAAATAGTATATTGATTATTTATGGAAAAACAAAGTATCGAGATTACCTTTTTTATTCCCCATTCCAGTCTTTTATTTGCTTCCTTGAAATCAGTTGTGTGTCCAACCGCTCCAGGTTCTAACTCAAAGTTAACGCTAAAAAAAATGGAAATAAATTAGCAAGCAAGATGAGGTATGAAAGAACAATTATTCAAGAGGTAGCACGGTCCCAAAAACACTCACTAGTACTGACTACCACCCTACTTTTTCTAGCCCCACCCCCACTTTCTCTCTCTCACACATAAGTCAACTCTCTAATGAAGCATTGATTGCCATAGTGGAGTTAGTGCCAGACTGCCAGCACTAGCAGACACTCTCCTTTTTTGCCCTCCCTCACAGAAAATCAATGGTGAGGCATTGAAAATCACTAGTGATGCACGCATGAGCATACACAATCACTGGTATGACATTGCCATAGTAGCACTAGCGCCAGTACAGCTAGCACTCTTTTTTTTTCCACCCACCATTCAGCAAGATGAATGTTTTATCCAAGTATTTTCATCAATTTCGTAACTATTTATTGTCTTTGATAATTAATTAAATAGGCTTTTCAAGAAAACTCACATATTTAGGTTTCAAATGATTTAATGACATTTTTCTCGTAATGTGCTACTTTGGAAAGGTTTGATCTATTTTATAGGTCTCAGCAATCAAAGGAAGGACCAGAGGAGGAGAAAAGCAGTATGGGCAAACGCATATAGAAGCCTCCATGCACGTATGAAAAACTTGTGAACACCAAGGCCAAGCATCCAGGCACGTAATAGAGCGTACACAGACAAAAATCACCTTTGGCCATACGCATACGGCATATAGAAGCTACCATATGCGTATGGAGAACCTGATGACAAGCATCCAGACGCCCTCCTAGCAAACAGACGCCCTGCATACTTTGGTAAAAAGCGTCCAAACGCCCCAGATATAGTACAGACGCCTTCACAACACAACTACGCATCCAGCCGTTTACCAAGGTGTATGCAGGAAAAATCAACTTCTAACAAAAGGCGTGCGTACGCCAAAACCTGAGCACATACGCCCACTTACGACTAGGAAACTGTTATTTTCACATTATCTTGGATTTTAGACGGCAAAAGACACTCTTGAGTGCAGCAAATACAATCGGAGCGACGGGGAGTATAATTCAACGGATTTCAGGGTTGAGGCTTCCTCATCACTGATTTAGGCGTAACTTAACTTTTATAATTCTTTCAATGTATTTTGTTGGGATTATGAATAACTAAACTCTTAAATATTAGGGGCGAGTCTGACTTTGATTCCCCTAATTACCCTAAATTGACCTTGTTAATTATACTTACAAAAAATCACTGCTGCAGCACGTACTGTCATAGTAGACTTAGTTCCAGTACTGGCTGGCAAAGTGGCAATCTCCGTTTTCCCCAGCATTTAGCAAGCTGATTATTTTGAACACACGCGAAAGAAAATCAGGGGTGAGGCGCGAAAATAGGCACACGCAAAATATCACTGGTGAGTTGTTGACTGTCATAGTGTCACCGCCAGAATTAGCAAGCACTCTCGTTTTTCCTATTTTCATTCAGCAAGTCAAATGTTCTCAGTTCAGATTTATGAAGGAGACTTTTCAGTATTGGGTGTTAAATTTTTATACCCACCAATTCTACTAAATCTAATGGCAAGAATATATCAAACGCAACCATGTGTGACGTGAAAGTAAGTCTGTCAGCCAGTGAGTTTCTGGTTGTGGTGAATAACTAAAAACTATCTTCAAGTTGTAAGTAGTAAAAATGGTAGAGCTTTTTATTTCCTATTCAGAGGTTGCACAACTCTTTTGCTAAAACAAAACAATAATCAGAACACAATTATTTGATTTGATGTCATTTGCCAATAAATTTAGAAAATAATAGTGATTTTTTCTTCTATTTCTTGTTGTCAGTTTTATTTAGTATTTTGCAGGTGGGAAGAAGATCGTCTTATTTGGAAACTTTCCAAATATTTGGGCTATAGAAATCTAAATCCTCGCCATTTATTAAACAGACCGACCAGCCCTTTTAGAAAGCTTGTATTGACGCTGACAGTAAACACTAATCGTTTCTATTAACTATGACCAAAATAATATGCACTATATCAGAAAGAAAATTTAAATACCGGGCAGTGAATGCAGGAAGGGGCATCTGTACAAGAACAGTGTTAGCATTGATGCTTGAGTTGAATTCAGCTCGCACTTTAATGGTGACTTCAGCCTATGAGAGTATGGCAGATTGTTAGAACGACTAAAAAAATAAGAGTTAGAAAATTAGAGGGTGGGTAAAACCTTGAGTGGTCCTGTTTCTTCAATCAATGTATTAATACGAAAGGGTGGCTTAAATGCTTGAGTTATACGATAATTCATGACAGGAAATTCACCGTCTGGTGGTACCTATCAAACAATTGCACGTTCGTTAGTAAAGGGATTCAAAAGTATAATAATACTATTGTATATCGCTGTATAGCTAAGCTTATGTAATATACACTTACCAAAGATAAAGTTCGGTCAACATCAAAACTATCAAGGTGTACAGATTCATGAAAGTTACAATCGTCTAAAATCACAGCACCAGAACCTCTATAATCTGTTACAGATGATAAAATGAGGTCAGAATAGAAGAAAGAATATACAAAAAACTGACAGGGATACAAAAAATCGACTAGTCAATAACATAAGTTTCATTAAGAAAACTATTCATCCGTCAACAAATCAATCAACACTTTAGAATAGACAACTAAACTAAACTGAAAATATCCCTTTACATACAAATGACAATAAACATAGAATGTTTTTAAGATGTCAAGAATTTCAACATATAATAGAAAACTACAAAAAAGTATCCTACATTACTTCACAAAACAACCAGAAACAGGCATGGTAACATAGATTGCAAATTCCAACTTTCAAGGGGAACAAAATATACAATAGATTGACCCACCACTTGTTCCGATACTCAGGTCCTCATTGAGAGCAAGTTTAATCTCTGGGTTACCAGTAAGATAACTCTTCATTTGAATGGTGCCATCAATCTCACTAGTAAGTATATATCCCTGTTTTAAACAATACAATCCATATCACAAAGCTTCAAACTTTTTGCAGCAATTAAACGGAAAAAGAAAAACAAGCATAACAGATGGCACGAGATACTCACACTAGAATTGAATGTGAGACTAATTTTCTCAATTACATCAACAAAGATCTCATCCCTCTTCCTACCACCAGGTTCATTAGCAACCACAGATTTCGTAATAGCCGTACCCGGCATTCGCTTGCTCCCGTGCTGCAAACACAAGAGCGTAACATTAACAAGTCAATAAAACCACGCTCGACAAACAACTAAACGCATGCAACAAGTGAACCACCATTTGATTCTACAAATAATTACCATAAAAATGGAAGCGGGACCAACAGGCATATGTGCATTCTCAATCACAATCGGCTCATTGAAAACATATGACTTCAAAACCTCCGTAGACGTCGTTTGCACATAACCAAAATCCTAGAACAAACCAACATAAGTAAAACTAGATACTTGAATACTTCACATGCAAACCATTAAAAACCCAATTCAACCAAAGAACAACAATATCCTCAATAAATACTTACGATCATTTCATCAAGCAGTTCATAGACAAGCACAAAATTCTTCCTAAAAGAATCTTCATTAAGAACACCAAGGTAATCTTTAATAACCCGTGCAGTCCTTTGCAAAAGTTCCAAAACAACAGAAGGCGAAACATTAACTCTTGTAGTAGCAACAAACAACAATCCAGCAACCTTAACATGGAAGTAGTTCACACCATCCACATTCTATCAAAACAACAACAACAAAAAACAGTAAAAATTAAACCCAATACTAAAACCATTTCAACATGATAAACAATTCAACATGATGATGAACAAAATACCTACAAAAACAGGTGGAGCATCACCATCAGCGTCCTCTTTCCAGAACTTGACTTTTCGGAAAAATGTTTCTGCGCTTCCCTTCTGTACTTCACCGCGATCTGCAGTTAAGGGAGTAAAAATTAGTGATGAGTTTTGAGAATGATGAAAAATGGATGGTGAGAGATTGAATTGGAATGAACAGAGACAGTCGCGGAAGACGATGTTGTCGCCTCTTTGGGAAAGGACGAAGAACTGAGAAATCATGGTTGTGTTGTTGTTGTTGCTGTGTTTCTTTCTTTGCTTCTTTGGTTCTTCAACTCAACGCTTTTTCTTACCCTTTTGTTGTTGCTGTTTTTTAACTTTTGTTGTGACCACGTTTTGCAACAAATGGATTGTCGTTTTTGCCACGGGCGAGGCATGTGACTTGGAGATTAGCAACATCGTATAACTCGTGTCGTTTATTCAATATATACTTTATTGCTTTTTTAGTGATTTTATTTTGGGTAAAATACATTACTTAATGGAATTTTCACTATTTTGTAGAAATGATCTTTGATTTAAAAATAATAGATACTATTCTTAAAAATATATCAAGTTATACTATTACTAACTATTGTTATTCACAAGTAAGTTAGTTAGTTTGAGCTCAAATCTAGTTAATTTAATTATGTTACAATATATAATTGATTCATAACTAACTTCTTATTAGTCTATATAAGTCGATGGTGTATTATTCATGAGAATGTCACTTTTCGTATCAATTCTTTTTTTTCCTTTCATCAATTTTAATTTTTCAAAAAAATATATGGTGAAGGGTCAAAATTCTCATAATCAAAATCAGGATTAATTACAATTCTTAGTCCTTATTATGTCCATTCATTAGAAAATTGTATAATTGTTTGTGTAACATCAACTCCGTATGGAGAAAACTATCATGCTTAGGTGTTGAAGATGCGTATAGCCTTAGAAACGAAGAACAAATTCAAATTTGTAGGCATATTGATTGATGTTCCGAAGGAGAACGATTTGAATTTTGCGGCATGGGCAATGCAACAATCTTGTGCATTCTTGGATAATCAACTAAATTACTCCACTAATTGCAGATAGTGTCGTCTTTATCGAACATGCAATCGATGTTTCGATTGCAACAAGAAATTGTGAATCTAAAACAGAGTAATAGCAAAATTTCTTAGTATTTTACTAAAATAAGAGCATTATAGGAAGAATTGGAGCAATATAGGCATCTGCTTTTATAGTAGTTGTCCACATCCATGTACCTCTGTGATTACGAGGAATAGTAGATCATTGAAATTGAAAGATAGAATAATTCAATTTCTAATAGGGTTGAATGATGAGTCTTAAAGTGTTGATTAAACATTTGTCTTTGATAAATAAAGTGTTTTTTATGGTAATGCAATGGGAGAGGAAGTTATAGTATGGATAAACATTTTTAGTGGTGAATAAAGAGACAAATGCAATAGTAAATGATGTTGAAGGATCAAGATCCTTTGGTAGAGGTAAATGATCTCAAGATAGAATCAAAGGAAGTGGCAAAGTATGCACTTATTGTGGAATGATATGACATTTTATATAAACATATTACAAGAAACGTAGTTTTCCATCTAATTTTGGGCGTGGAAATGGTGGAAGTAACTTATACGTGAATCATGTGGATGTTGATGATTATGAAGAAAAGTCATGTAGCAACAATGCATGAAATAAAGCATCTCCGACAGCTCCCTTGGAATCTTTAAGCACGCTCAGTGCTGAGGGGAATTGATTATTTTAGGTGAACGTGCAAAGCGTCTCTGACAGGCCCCTATGGAATCTTAAGGTGCGCTCGACGTCGAAAGGAATTGATCATTTTATTTGGAGGTGCAAAGCGTCTTTGAGAGCACCCCTGGAATCTTTAGGCATGCTCGGGCATCAACTGCATTGGTTGTACCCCTGTCATGTACTACTAAAATATTTTATTCATGGTGAACAATCATTAGGATATGTTATATGGTAGTTTACAATATTTATATATGCATGCATGTGGACGTAAAATACGAAACATAAACGAGAAATTTGCATGCCTCTTATTTTCATTGTTGGTTTTTTCCCTCCTTAGCCATGTTGGGGCGTGTGGGGGTTCGGGCTTTGGAGTTTCAATATGAGGGAGGTCACATTGATTCGCATAGATGCGCTTCCCATTAATCCCTTTGGAGCACATGGTGTATCTTTTAGTCACTTTAACGTCGACGTACAAAACAACTAGTTCTCCATATAGGTTATGGTACGTGAGCTTTAAGTGCACGAGTGAGGCTATATCATCCAACGCTACAATGAAGGGTTAACCTAGGATGCAGTTATAAAGGCTCTTGCATGGGATGACTAAGAACTTAGTGTTAATGGATTGGAGGTCTTCGCTCTCTCCTATGGATACCATTAACTCCGTATATCCCTAAGGACAGGTGGTCTTCCTGTTGAATGCTTATAGATCCGAGTCATCATATGGTATTAGGCTTCCTCAGTCTAGGCCTATTTTTTCAAATAGAGACGAGTAAATGACATCACATGATCTTCCCCTGTTAGTCAAACTTTGTGAGATGTCAAACTTTCTTATGGTAGTCCAGATTACGAAGGGGATTCATTAAGAATTCCCCCAACATTTTTCAGAGTCTCGAAACCCTATCATAGGTCGATCGAGGATTTTGGATGACGAACTACATTCATTTCTATATACGACTACCATTTCTACAATTTTCATTTTGACTATACCCTTGGAGGGTAGGTTTTCCCGGGGTGCATCGCCGGATATGGCAGCGATATATGGCATTTACCTTTGTTAGGTTTTCTTCTTTCCCTACTAAGACAAGCTTTGAAAGCTTTCATGGGCGACTTGATCTTTGGAAACTCTTCTTGGTCTCGTTTTCTGCCCTTAACATATTCGGACAATCAGCCTTTTTTATTAGCGCTTCAATCGTGTCTTTAAGTCGGATGAAATCATATTATTATGGCTATGTCCTATATGGAAGCAGAAGTACACTGATTCATCTATCCGGGTAGATTTTCGAATGGGATAGGAAGATCAGATCCCAGCCTTCCAGAACTTAGTGTTGATGCATTCATGGTAAATCTTATCTCTGGAAGTATTCAAAGTATATTTTTCATATTGGTCGTACGACCCCCTATTAATGTCCTATTTTGGCCGGCAGGATTCCTTCTCTGTCTGGCGATCAAAAGTTGTGTCGACGGCCGAGGTCAGGTTGTTGAAGCGAGTATTTGGCTTTTCTTCCAACGCCGTGTATGGTTGGGCTAGGTTTAGCATCTCTTGAGTCATTTTTACAGTCTTCTTTCCCAGCTTGGTGTGAAAATTATGGTTATGGAGGGGTCCATTCTCGAAGATCCAGCATTGGTGGGCTTATTCAAACCCTACCTCAACTACAACATGAGAAATCAGCTAATGTATGACCGTAAGCTCTCCTTTGCTCTTTGAATGATACTACTTAAGGCTGCTATAGTAATTGATCGTCTATTCCAAATGGTGAAGTGGGCGATGAGGCAATCGCAAAAATCTACTCGTGACTCGATACAACCGCCAAAAAGACTGTTAAACTACAATCTAGTCGGCCCGACCAAGGTTAATGCTACTAGAATACACTTGGAAACATCACTGTAGTAATTGACTCGTGACGAGTTAGACATGTTCTTCAGGATCTCCTTTTCCATTGTACTCTTCTAGTTTGAGAGGTTTTAGCATTGACTTGGGAATCTTACTTTCTAAGATTCGGGAATATAAGGGATGCTTAGTCTGCACCCGATTTGGTTAGTGTTCGTGACGGTCTCTTCCTAGGTTCCAGGGAGGAGAACTGCATTTTCCTCCTTAGAACGGTCTTTTTGATTTCTGAACTTTGCTCCCCTTTTTTGTGGATGGTTCAGACTGAGCGGAACAATCTCTCCTTGATACCGTCTCCTGAACTGAGTTCCTCCGGGATTGAACATGGTGGAGGCTTTCTTCAAAGTAAAGGAATATTTCTTCCATCGCCTTGGAGTTATGTTGTTGAATGGTGTTGTAAATACCGTTGAGTAAATCGTTCGCGCATATGTTTTCCTCAAGGATGCTAAAACCATGTGATATCTTTGGTCGTTCAACAAGAAGAAAAGTTGGAACTCCAACGGTGGAGCTTGAATAATCCTCGTTATTGGAGGAGGAATCATTAGATCTGGACGTGTAGGAACACATTAGTGTTGAAGTTCACTTTGCTAGGAGGATGAATGGTGTTTGGTCGATTGATCTTCGTCAATGCTACGATGGAAGTAGTTAGGGTGGCTTCACGCACAGTGGCAGAACAAGTAGCTCTAGATCTAACCATTTCCATAAATCAATTAAGTCAGAGACACTAGGGATTGAAGATCCGAAAAATTGATTAATTGCAATAGGTGTGGAATTCAAACCAATCGATCATAACCAAATTTCGTGTTTGATTTTCTGGATTTTCGTTCAGGCGTCAAGGTGAACTCCTCACTCAAAAACTGAATGAAAAGATATAAAATTGTAAGAATTCAAGAATCCAAAGTCGTTTCCCACATACTGTGCCACTTTTCAATTCTAGAACTAGAAATAGAGTAAAGTGTGGAAGCTGCGGCAGAGTAAGACTTCTTATGCGGTGGAGCGGGGGTGTACTTGTAAGGTTAGCACTCTGACGCTCAAGTCAGTATGAGAAAGTGTATAGAGTATTCAAATTGTGTTTGAAACTTGTTACCTAAAACTGAGTCATTCCATATATATATAGGGGAGAGGAATAACGACCTCGGTATCTTTTAGGCGTGGAATGCGGATGACCGTTAGATGTGCCTGAGGCGTAATTCTCTTGCGGAGAGGTACATGATAGTTCAATGGTCAAGAGAAGATTATAGAAGTGCGACCGAGTATTTGGTTAATATGTTTTGGTCCAAAGTGTTCTATCTCAAGTGGTCGGATAGAGAGAGATATGGCCGACCCAAAACACGATGTACCACTTTTTTTATTTCCTCAACCCCATATCAAAGAGGACAACATCGTCGACATAACCCATACCCTCGAAGAAGGATACCAACTACTTCTTCAGGTAAATCTCTTCTTAAGACTAATCATCCATTTTGTGCACATGAGATTTCTAATCAACAAATAAATTGCTTTCTAATCTCTTATTTTCATCAGGGAAATCGCCCATAATATTCAAAAGTTTCCACGTCCACGAAGGCAAGGTATAAACAGCAAAGACGAAGGCAGTACTCAACATCTCTTAGTCTATCCACATATGAGTGAGTTATCCCATATTGCCTTCCGAATTTCAGATCGAATGGATTCCATTATAAGGATTCTGCCAACGCATAAAAATAAATACATATAATTAGTATCCAAAAGCACAATTAAAGATAAATATGGCATCCATATCAAAATACATATATGGCAAAGAGGTTCCTCAAAATACAGAACATACAAACCATAAAATCTCACAACCCTCTTCTCTAGAAACCCTAATGAAGCAAGCAAAATAGAAAAGGATGAGGCAGAGGGTTATCTTAAAGAGATAAATGTGAAACCTCACACGATGTAATATTAAGGGAAATTGTGATACAAGGCACAATAGAAAACAAAAATTTCCCTTTAGTGATCCTTATGAATGAGCATGATCAGTGATACAACGACTACCTCTTGTGGCAATTAAAATCTTTGATGCAAAATCGAAGGAGTGATCATGAGCATTGAATAAAGAACAACACCTCTACTCAGTCCACACAAACAAAGTGCCTTTAGTCTCAGTTCTAGCTGCTATGAATGAAGGCTTTGAGCGAGAGAGCTAGATAGATAGATAGATAGATAGATAGATAGATAGATAGATAGATAGATAGATAGATAGATAGATAGATAGATAGATAGATAGATAGATAGATAGATAGATAGATAGATAGATAGATAGATAGATAGATAGATAGATAGATAGATAGATAGATAGATAGATAGATAGATAGATAGATAGATAGATAGATAGATAGATAGATAGATAGATAGATAGATAGATAGATAGATAGAGAGAGAATACGGATAGGGAGAGAGAGAGAGAGAGAGAGAGAGAGAGAGAGAGAGAGAGAGAGAGAGATACGGATAGGGTCACAGACCAAATTTTCATCAAGTAAGAATATTTCTACACAAGGATTCTATTTATAGAACCACTTGTGTGGGTTGTAAGTTAAAAAGCTCACTAAAGTGCACGTGCACCATACCTTATGGTGTACCGTATATCACTTAAGCGCATGGTATCTTACCATATTTTGTATTCTACTTAAGTGCATTGTACCTTACTGTGTTCTACAATTCACTTAAGTGCATCACACCTTACAGTGTTCCTTATTTACTCCATCTTGCATCAATCTGTCCTTATGTGTGTGGCCTTGTAGGTTCCCCCGGTGTTGGCAATTATATTAATCACACATTTAACATAATAAACAATGAACATTATCTAGCAACACATCACTGCTACCCAAGTCACGAAAATGTCATGTGATTTGACAAAACCTTTTTCGTGATAATACTTGTGTGTCCCATTATCCTCTTGCCCTTATACCAATATTGAACACAAGGATAATACTCCTAATATTCATACCTATGTTAAGACTTGATAACTCCTTATATATGATCCATGAGATGTAATCAACAATCTATCTACATAATAGTCTTAATGCTTTAATGTTATCCCACTTCATAATAAAGCTCGACTATAGATACTTTAAGAATAATATCCTTATATCTAATGAGATTTCAAGATTAAGTCACACTTAACATTTCATTAAACGAACTAACTATTTTAGGGACTTTATTATTTTGGAAAGACAAAAATAATAAAGAAATACCTTTTATTATTAATAAATAATTTGATACAAGTATCAAAAGTATTGGCCTATAGGATTTACACCTACACTAAGAAGGGGGCGCCAATGAGTCAAAAATGAAGATTAATGCAGTAAGAATTACCGCAATATAAGAAGTTGCAAACAAGATAAAAGAATAGTTCAGAAATCCACAAATGACGAAGAAAGGAAAACTAGTAGTTCCACAACTCCTCATATTTCTCAGGGCTAAACTGTGCGATCCATTACATTGGGAAGTACAAATCATACCACTAACGGTCGAGATTTCATCGCAAACTGTTCCAAGCACTTGAGTATCATAGGACAAAGAAGATATCATTACTGTTAGAACTAGGGGCACACGGCAAAACTTCCTTGCGAAACACTGCCAATTACGTGAAAGACATTTAATGCATCTAGTTCTAATGTTAGTGACCATCCATCAAGACTCTTCACTTACTTCGGTTAATTGTTTTGGATTGTCCGCAAGGCTCATGGCGAAAGGCCTCAGAACAAACTCTAGGTAGATAAACACATATAACAAGTAGACATTTACTCTACTTAGAAGCAGATGACTCCGCCCTCCAACACATCAATCACCGTCCAATTCAATCACATGACTATTTGTGCAACATTTTACATCACTTGCAAACAATTTCAATCGCTCTTAATATATAAGGATAAAACACATCATTTTAGATATTCAAATTCATTTCCACTCTCACATCACTTCTGATTCTCTCACGGACTTAGGCGTTAGATTGCTAATATTGTTGACCAGCCCCTCCCAATCGCATTACAAGCTTGTTCCCTCATTTCATCACACATTTGAAGTTCTTTACCAAACAAATATCTATATATTGAAACATAATACTAAATAAATGAAATGAATTTCGTATTTAATAAATATTTCACACTGACTTATACTTTGAGATGTTAACCTTACATGTCACTCCATTCTTTGTCGTTTCAAAAGCTTTTTCCACCACTTCACCCCATTCCCATGTCTCTAGGACAAATATCCTTGTACTAAAAATATACTACCTTCGGTCCCATTTATAAGAAAAAATTCTCTTTTTAGATATATTGAATAAATAATGTATTTGGACAATATATTGTCCAGATACATTATTTATTCAATGTATCTAAAAAGGGAATTTTTTCTTATAAATGAGACTAGAGGGAGTAATATTAAATAAATGATAAATTGCTTATAAAAAAAATAAATGATAAATTTTTTATTTAACTAAACTTGATATTAAATCAATAAATTGTCGTAATATATTTTACTTTATTTTATTAAAATAAAATAAAAAATTTGATTACGGCGCCTCATTATTCATTCAGATAACTTATTGTACTATTAAAAAAGTTTATACGGTCATTATATCGTTGTATATACGCTACGTTTTATTAGCTGGAAAAAAATATTAAATACATTTGATTTGCTTTGCTTTGCGTGCTATTACATTACGCTTTCAGATTTAAAGTGCATGAGATCCGAGTACGAAACATACTCTAATTTATTAAAAGATTCACCAAAAAAAATCAAGTAGTTCAACAAACAATTTATAATTATTATCACATTTATCATCATATACTACTAATTAAAATAGCGTAGTAACGAAGACACAAAAAATAATGATGAAAAATAAAATAAAAAAACAAAATAATTTAAATATTTTTGGTTCAGACAGAGAGGGTGTTGGAGGAAAACGCGGGTGTGTATGTACGTAAGTTTGTTTGTTTGTTGTGAGGTTCTGAAAAAGAAAGAGAGAGAAAAAAAACTAGAGAGAGAAACAAGAGAGATTCATAAATCATATCATATCCATTGATAAAATCCAAAAATCCGAACCCTTTCCCGTTTGGTCACGACGACCTAGAGAATCTATTTTCTTCATCGATCCATTTACAAAACCTATTCACACTCAACTTCACTCACCACGATTCACGATTCAATTCTTTCTTCATTTTCAATCTTCCTCAGCTTGTTTTCACGATAAGGTTTTCTTTCCCTTTTCCACTTCTTCTACATTTGGAAATTCTCCCCTTTCTTAGCTTCTTAATTGGATCTGCAATTTGTTTTACCATACCAAGTTCTTAGGTTAATTAAGGTTTTTCACTCTCATTGAATTCTATGAATTAATTAAATTGATTGAATTAATTGATTAATTGAAGTCATTGGACTCAGGTTTTGTATTTTTTTTGTTTTTTGGTTTTTTTAGTAATAATGACTAATTATTTTCACTCTGTACTGAATTGTTCATAATCATGATTTTTGTTGTTGTTATTGTTGATGATTGGTAGGCAATGGCAACTCCGGTCGAGCCTCCGAACGGGATAAGGGCGGAAGGGAAGCATTATTATTCCATGTGGCAGACGCTATTTGAGATCGACACTAAATATGTGCCGATTAAGCCGATTGGCCGGGGAGCATATGGGATTGTGTGTTCTTCTGTTAATAGGGAGACAAATGAGAAAGTTGCGATCAAGAAGATACAGAACGCGTTTGAGAATCGTGTTGATGCGCTTAGGACTTTGCGGGAGCTTAAATTGCTTCGACATCTTCATCATGAGAATGTTATTGCTTTGAAGGATATTATGATGCCTGTTAATAGGAGTAGTTTTAAGGATGTTTATCTTGTTTATGAACTCATGGATACCGATTTGCATCAGATTGTTAAATCTTCTCAAACGTTGTCTAATGATCACTGCCAATATTTCCTCTTTCAGGTATGAATTAATATTGTTAGGGTAACTTTAGTATTCTTTTATGTCAAATATGTCATTTTTCTATCAGTTAACAATATAGGAAACACCCTTTTGGAATTCATTTGTTTGCATGTGACAATCTTGCAGAAAGCCTTTGGTTAAGTATTTCTGAACATGAAACTCCTCTCAATAAAGCAGATTTGTTGCGCTTTCAGAAGTTATAAATTATGTATAAACATTTGTGTTGCTTGAATGATTGTTGTATGTACTAATAGAAAGTTCTTTTGTTGCAGTTGCTTCGGGGTTTGAAATATCTACACTCAGCTAACATCCTTCATCGCGACTTGAAACCTGGAAATCTTCTAATTAATGCAAATTGTGATCTAAAAATATGTGATTTTGGGTTAGCTCGCACAAACTGCAGCAAGAACCAGTTCATGACGGAGTATGTTGTCACTCGGTGGTATAGGGCACCAGAGCTTCTACTTTGCTGTGACAACTATGGGACATCTATTGACGTATGGTCAGTTGGATGCATCTTTGCAGAGCTCCTTGGACGAAAACCTATTTTCCCTGGTTCAGAGTGTCTCAACCAACTAAAGCTTATTATCAATATCCTTGGTAGTCAAAGGGAGGAGGATATCGAATTTATTGATAATCCTAAAGCAAAGAGGTACATCAAATCACTTCCATATTCTCCCGGAACCCCCTTTTCCAGACTTTACCCTAATGCACATCCCCTTGCAATTGATCTGCTAGCTAAGATGCTTGTTTTTGATCCCACAAAGAGGATTAGTGTTATGGAAGCACTTCAACACCCATTCATGGCCTCTCTCTATGATCCTAATTGTGATCCTCCAGCCATCATTCCAATTGATCTTGACATTGATGAGGATCTAGGGGAGGAGATGATAAGGGAGTTGATGTGGAATGAAATGGTTCATTACCATCCCGGATCTGCTATGGGAAATGCAGCGTTGTCGGCTTGATTTTATTCTCTTCAGGGTTCTATTTTTATTATGTTCCCTTTTGTTGGTTATAATAGTGTCTAATATAATAGCTTGTTTTGAATAATTAGGAGGGCTCTGTCATCGTCGGTGAGCTCAATATATATTCTGTTTCCTCTTTGTTGAGAACAGAGAAAACAGCTAAAATATGGTCATCTCGAAAAAACATGAAACACTGTTTGCTGATGATGCATAGTAGTAGTTTTTAACTGCCATTTTGAGACATTGATTTTGTCTTTTGAACTATGTATTTTGTTCCCCTCAGTTTGAGTTGTATATAATGTTTCTTTCTTAAACTATTCTGTAAATTAAGTCTAATGTTTATCACAGTACAGACATCTTTATGGTCTTTGTGCTTCAAATGTTGTGTTCACAAAACATGCATAGTGAACATATGTATATTCTTCTTTTGAAATTATGCACATCACTGAGGCTATGTTTGGGAAGGCCAAACTTTCAGGAGTGTTTCAATGGTTCAAATTCTTCTCATCTTTGACACTATCAATATGTTCTTCTATCATGTAATGACTTAATATCAAATTAAACTAATTATATGTAATTTGTGTCTTCTGATAAGAGACTGTCATACATATTAATTAATTTTACATATTTAGGGTCATTTGGTTGTCAGGAATATATGAGGCAAGATAGAATAAACTATCATATTTTGTCTCAAATTAATGGTGTTTATATAATTAGTGTCATCTTTTGGAAGCAGTAATATCTTTAAAGTTGGCCAATTATATGTACTGGTTTTTTAAGTGGGGTTCTTGTGACGGGAAGTTTCCCCGGTTGTACTTAAGATGCATTGTTAGATCTAGGGGTGTTCAAAAATATGGTTAAGTGAATTGTATATTTGAACTGAATTGAATTGAACCATAAAAAACCTGAACCACTTAAATGGTTAATGAACTGAACCATTTAATTTAAACAATTCAAATTCAGTTCAAAACTGGTTCAAAACCAGTTTTCTTTTATAAACCGGTTTAATTATATAATTTTTTTTTAAAAAACCCAAATTACTTTTTTCCAAAAAATTAAAAAAAAATCCGAAAAAATTTAAAAAAAAATCTGAAAGTAAAAAAATATTTTTTTTCTTCATCATCGGACCTATCCCTCTATTTTGAAAACTTGTTTGGACATTATATTTTCAAAAAAAATTTAAGCAAAAAATAACAAAATTATTTTTGATAATTTATTTCTAAAATATGTTTTAAAATATTAAATCGTAGAAGGTAACAAAAAAATTATGATAAATTTTTTAGAAATATTTGTTATACATAAATAAGATAGATTTTTAAGTGTTAATGATAAGTATGAATTTTATTTTTTATATTTATCTAAAACATATATGTCATGTCTTTCTTTATGTATTATTGCCAATTTTTTCTCTTATTTTGTTTTATTAATTGATGAGAAAAATATTTGTCTTATATTTTCTATATATTAATCTATTGTAAATATCTCTTATATTATAAAAATATTTATCAGTTATATATATATATATATATATATATATATATATATATATATATATATATATATATATATATATATATATATATATATATATATATATTGAATAAACATTTACGAAGTAATATTCTGTTAGGTGATATTTTTATACTGACGATATAAAAAAAAATGTTAACTTTAATTAATTGTTTTTCTCTTTATGGTAGATCAATTTTTTTTAATAATATAATTTTGTTTCTTTAATTTAATTGTATCACGTCATTTTATATAATCTTTCAAATAAAGAAAATATTACTAAAATGCCATTAATGAAAATTACATGTTTTTAGTGTTTTTTTAATTTTTGAAAACTTTGAAATAGAAAAGTAAAACTGCTGAAACCACTTTTGGTTTTTTTTTTCTTCTCAAAACTATTTTTTAAAAAACTATTTCCAAAACTGTAATTTGAAAATTGATTAACCAAGCAAGTTTTTAATTTTTTAGTTTTTAAAAACCAAAAAACTGTTTTTGAAAACAGAATCAAACTACCGACTGAAGCAAACATAATATATATATATATATATATATATATATATATATATATATATATATATATATATATATATATATATATATATATATATATATATATATATATATATATATATATAAATTTTTTTTTAAAAAAATAAAATTTAAAAATAGATTAATTTTAAAACAATTTTTAATATAAAATTGGTTATATAACTATAAATTGGTTTTAAACCGGTTTATATATACAAATTGGTTTTAAACCAGTTTAAATATACAAACCGGTTTAAACCAATTTATAACTGAATTAAAACTGTTTTAACAATTAACTGAATTGTTATTAATGTGGTTATTAAAAACTGAACTGAACCATTTATATGATTCGGTTCAGTGCAGTTCATGAACCATGAACACCCCTAGTTAGATCTATTACTAGATAAATTTGATTGTTTTAAGAATCTTTTATACAACTTATTTTGACTTTGTTTGAAAAAATTCTTTAATTTGAAAATATTCTTTCGGAACAAAAAAATAGTTGCAAGTAACCCGTTAGTAAAAATATAGGAAATAAATGGAACCATAGATAATAACATTTTTAATATTTTAAAAATTATGATGAATTTCACTAGAGGAAAAAAAAAGAGGCGACAAAGCGAAAAAGTTAATGTTCACTGTTCATTGTCTTCTTCGATACATTGACCTAGTTTTTGTCACCATCGTTTTAGTTGTGGTGCAATGCAATGTCTCCTTCTTTCTAAATACCTTGGCTTGTGTGCAACCGACCCGACTATCAAACCAATTGCCAACACGCATTTGAAACTGAGCAAAACATTAGCACAAGCTCTTCATTTAGTCGGTGACATCTCAACCTCACAACTTCCACAATCTTGTTTGAAAGGTGATAGACTTGGCATTTTGATTTCGAAAGATGACTATTTAGCGAATTTGGAGGTTTGTAAACATAATTTACACGCTAACATTGTTTGGTAGACTTGTAAACATGATCAAGATGGTAGGATTGTCAAACCACGTCACAATTGTTTCCTTGAAGAACAAGTTAACACCTAAATGGAAGGATTTAGGTTGATGGGGGCTCATTTTATTAGAGAAATTTTTATACGAGTTTTCCTTTTCATTTTTGGAGAGTGATCACAGGGTTAGGTGAGTTGCTTAATGGAATCTAGGCCTATGTTTTCTTAAGCTTTTTTGCCTCATCTAGATACTTCAATCTAAATGCTCAAATGAACACACCGGCCTAGGTGAGGGCTAGGTTATTTGGTATGGCATAATAGTATTGACACCCTTATATCTTTTTTTAGTTTCAGCACTATTGACACACTTATATGTATTGATGCTATTGCATCAATGAGTATGTTTGATAGTGATTTTGGCTATTATGTTCGAGTTTTAATGGACCAAGACTTGACTCAAGATATAAGGTACATATTTTTGGTGGAAAGAAAGGGCTATGCCTTTTAGTAGTATGATGGGACACTATGTAGAAAACTGCAAGAAGGTGATAGGTAATGATAAGTGTCAAAATGTCGTTATTTTTAGTATATATTTGTGGCACTTATTGATTACATTCTTTTGGTTTTTATAGTAAAACCCCGAATTTTGTGTAAATAATAATATACTTGAGTTTTGATTCGTTTTATGTACCGTTTGACCATTTTTCATTCATTTTATAGGTATTGATGTGTATTGGAGCCTAGAGCAACAAAGTGTCGAAGACACGCTTCGAATACGTAGTTTTGGAGCAATAAGGAAGAAAATTCTGCAGAGCTCGCTTAGCCCAAATCCTAGCACGTTACCACTTTCACTTCTAGAGGCAGATAAGGATTCTTAAGCCCGCTAAGCGCGGTCCCTTTTACTGTACCAGATATTTTGTAATCAAGTGCAAGCGCGCTAAGCCCAATGAGCCCGCTTAGCGCGCATGCATAAATTTTTCCTACATCTTTCTCGTTTCAGCATAGTTTTAGGTTATGTTTTTGGGGAATATTTGTCCCAAATTCATCAATTTATTTCTTAGGTTAAGATTAGCTCGGAAAATAATATTGGGTCTTGCACTTGGATGATCTGAGATTAATTTCTCATCAATCAGAGCCAACAACCCGTGAGAAGTTTGGTTTTCTTCTTTTCCTCTTTATGTATTTCTCTTTTGCTGGGTTTATTTGTATATTTTCTCTAAACTCATGTATATCTATCGCTCATGGCGTTGTATAAAACTTGCTTTACAAATCGTTATTGTTATATTCCTGAATCTTTTTGCAAAATGTTTGGGATTTGTGTTGCTGTAAAGATATATCTCACAGATTCTGATTGGAAATAGATTTCTGTTAGCTTCTAGACTCTAGAGATGGATTTTGAGCTAACAATCACTTTTGTGTCGAAGCTTAATGCTTCAGTGTTTGAGTGGCACGCGAGAGATTGCTGACGCGAGAATACAAATGTTCTCGCAATTTTGCGTTAGAGATAACCTCGGTTGTGATACGTCTCGTTGGTGCTTCAGAGATGAACACTGATGTGAGAGACACGTGATGGTAATGATGAGGTTGAGTGTAACTGATCGATAGGTTTAACTTAGTGACGAGTAGTGTATATTCATGCCTGATAAGTTATTCTCTCCAAAGAATGTATTTATTTTATGTTCATATTTTATTTTCCGCTTTTTACTTTTATTCCATTTTAATACGAGCTCAAAAACAAAGAAATTGTTGGATGGAATTCTAACCAGACCATTTTCCCTGGACACGGTAAATTCTCGGAGTAATACTTGCAATCTTTTGATTGCTACTTTACTGCGTCAACAAAATGGCACCATTGTCGGAGAATGGTGTTTTACAAATTCAATTACTTATGATAAAATTCAATGACACGATAAAATTCAATTGCATCTCAAAGATATTCTACATGTTCCTTCAATCACTAAAGATCTAATCAGTGTTCACAAATTTGCTTATGATAATAATTGTTATTTCCAAATTCACCCATTTCATTATATTGTGAAATCTCAGGCTAATAATGCTTATCTCCTTCAAGGCCCCGTAGCTACCAATGGCCTATATCCTCTAGATAATACCAGTTTCAAGTCTGTTTTATCTTCGAATAATGTTTCCCCTTCCCAAGTGTGTAACGCCCGACAATTTAGTTTATTATTTAATTAAATTATTTTTGGATTAATTATTGAAGTTGTGAAATATTGTGATGAGTTGCTAAGTTGATTAGTTAGTAGAATTATTGAGTTGATTATTTAAGTTGATTAGTAGTAGTATTATATTAGAATAATATAAGATTTTGCTGGGCTTATTTCTATGGTTGTGTGTAGTATAAATGGGGGTGTGAATGTTAGGCCCAATAGGTTTAATGAAATTAGATTAAGTTAATTATATAAAGATTAGGTTAATTAGAAGGGAAAAATCTTAGGGAATTGGTCATGGGAAGTTGCAGAGAAGAGAGAAAAGAGGAGAGAAACTCATTCACGTTTTTCTTGCCCTAGTCTCACTAAATCGACGATTCCCGATTCGTTAACCGTTGGATCATGCTCAAATTTTGAGGGTAGGTTCGCAACACATATATCTAACATTTGACCGTTGGGATATTCAAAATAAGGTTTGAGTTGTGAGATATCATGATCGCACTGTAGCTGCATATTTGAGAATTTTTTTTAGCTTTTGATTCTGATTTAGAAGAGAAAAGGTTAGAAGCTAAGGCAAAAGCTAGGTTCAATCGGCAGAATAGAGTGGTCTCCAATCTAAGTTAAGGGTGGAGTTCTGACTTTATAATGGGATATATAATGAACAGTATGTGAGATTTAGGTTGTGTAAAATTGTTGCTATGTGTGTGTGTGTGTTGATTTGATGTGGATGTTTCTGAAATTGATGAAATTGTTCTACTTCCAATGAATCTATTGTTGAAAATTATTCTATGTTGATGTTGGTATAGTTGTTAATTTGCTGTGATCATATGTTGTATTGTTCTGGTGTGAAAAACTGTCAATTGAAGGGAAATTGGACAAGAAGAAAGAAAATACAAAAGTGCGTCACCAGGAAAACAGGTGTGTCGAGGGGCACACAAGGTGTGATAGACGACATGCATGAAGGAAGTGTTTCGAGGGGCTCAAGAAGCATGCCGATCGGCATGGCTTGGTGGTGGTGGGTACCGAGCGACACCATGTTTAAGTGCCGAGGGGCACATGCTTTCGGTCTTAATTCTGGTTTCTGTCCTGTGTGTCTGCTTTTTGGTTGTCGTCTTAGCTAACAGTTTTGGTATAAGTGAATCACATAGTAGTATACATCTATGTAGCGGACAATAGAAATTAATTGTGGAATAAATTAGTAATAGCACGAGAGGATATTCAGTAGAGTTCTAGTAGCATGAAGTAGCAAAGATATTTAGTAGCATAAATGGCAGATTTAGTATAATTAGCAGAGTTAGTATTAAATAAAAGAAAATATTGACTATAAGTATCAGTAGGAAATAGATTAGCAATAAAGTAGAAAAACAAGTTTGTTGCAAGGATTGGTTTATAACAGGGAATTCAGTAACTAAAGTACATAGTAACAGTAGAGGTAATTTGATAACAGAAAATTAGTAGCTTCATGGAGTTAGAAGAAAATGATTAATAAGGTTTATCAGTAGAATATTTTAGTAGAATTAATTTAGTAGGACTTCGATAATAATAGCCTTAGATTATAAGTCGTTGTGATATTGTGGTGGTAAGTTGTGAAGTTGCAGGTGATGAATTGTGTTGCGTTGCCTCCATTAATTGACAATTGTTAAGTTGTAGGCTTATGGCCAATGTTGAATTGTTGTTAAGTTGTAGGCTTATGGCCAACGTTGAATTGTTGTTAAGTTGTAGACTTATGGCCAGTGTTGAATTGTTGTTAAGTTGTAGGCTTATGGCCAGTGTTGAATTGTTGTTGAGTTGCTGTTGAATCATTGTTGTTGTTATTATTACATTCATAAGTTGTCGCATACATAACATATCAAGTTGGGAGCTTATGCTCTGTTAAGTTGGCCTGGATTGGCAAAAAGTTGAAGTTAAAGGCTTATGCCTTGTTGATGCCTCTATTAATTGGCAAATTATTAAGTTGGGAGTTTTGCTCTATTGGTACCACATGCAAGTGCATTGTAAAGAGTCGTATTCGGTGTTGCATATAATAGTTGTTGTGTTAATGATTTGTAGTGATTGACGTTGTTTGAAAGTTGTGAAGTGGTGATTTTATATGATCTGATTCTAATATATTATTTATCATACATCCAATTATATTATCAGATATCTTACCTCTTCTGTTTTAATGTTGTCCCTATGTTGGTAACGTGCAAGTAATCCAGAATGAAAGATATTTATCTTCATTAGTTCCAGTCGGTATCGTTGCTCTGATACGTAACACTCGGAGGGATGAATGATAGTTGCTTTATTGTTGTTATTACTTCAGTTGTCGAATTTTAAGTTGAGTTTGTTAAGTACTTGTTGTTTTGAAGTTGTTTTAGTTGGACAAATATGATATGTCATTTGAAGTTGAAAATTGTGATTCCGCTGCTTAATTAAAGAGTTATTTTATTTTAAAGACTAAACTATGTTGTTACCGGTTCATTCGAGCTTATGTATCTGTTTTACATGCGATTAAATGAATTTGTTTTTAAGTAGTAAGTGTAGCATCTCATTTGTATGTTGAAATTTTGTAACTCTGATTTAATAATATTCATCGGGTAGAAATGGGGTGTTACAAAGTGAATTACATTGTATCATCTCACACACTTTGGCATAGTCGACTAGGATATCCTAGTTCTGTTACTATAAATTCTATTTAGAAGTTAGGTAATATCACTAATATTCCACGAAATAATATCGACTTTTGTGTTGGTCGTTGCATGGGAAAGTCTCACAGGTTATCTTCCCAACCTTCTAAAACTGTTTATACCGAGCCTCTTCAACTTGTATATTGTTATTGGCGGGGTCCAACACCAATGGTGTCTTCTATGGGGTATAAGTACTATGTGTCTTTTATTGATGCCTTCAGTCGTCATACATGGATATATTTTTAAAAACAAAGGATGAAACATTGTCTAAATTTAAGGAATTTAAGAATCTGGTTGAGCTTCAATTAAACACTAAGCTAAAGGCCTTACAAACAGATTGAGGGGGTGAGTTTAGTCCTTTCAAGCAGTTCCTAGTTGATCTAGGCCTTGTCCACCGACTTATTTTCCCTCACACTCACTATCAGAATGAGGTTGTTGAAAGAAAACACAGAGATAATGTTGAGAAAATTTTGTCCTTGTTGTCTCAAGCTTTTCTTCCCTATCATTTTTGGGACCGTGCATTTCATACTGCAGTTTATCTAATTAACGGGTTGCCTGCCTCACACACTAATGTGATCCCTATCCAAGTTTTTTTTAAAACACCACCAAACTACGCTTTTCTCAAAGTATTTGGTTGTGCCTGTTTTCCATTAGTTAGACCATACAACAATCATAAAGTGCATTAGAGGTCCTCAGAGGTACTTTTCTTGGCTATTCACCATCACATAAAGGCTACAAATGTCTTGATGCATCTGGAAGGCTATTCATCTCTAAAGATGTGTTGTTCAATGAGTTTGTATTTCCATTTAACTATCTCAAACTACCTTCACGGTCCAACCCTGTACCCTCCCCATACCCTCCACCTCTCTTCTTGGAGTTGTGTCTTCTGTTCCTATATCATCTATCCCACCCATTAGCCCCAACCCAATCTCAGCTACCACACCTCAAATATACTCACCTGTTTCATCTCCCCAGAGCCCTATTCACCTCACTAATAGCAAGCGCTTGGGCTCGAGTGGCAAACGAGTCTCTACAAAGGACGACATTCGGGGAATACCGAGTTCGATTCCTGGCAGAAACAACGCTTGGCCAGTGCACGTGCCGGATTAGTCGATCTACTAAATAGGTCAAAACCGGTGCGAAAGCAAAAAAAAAATTAGGGTCCGTTTATTTTTTAAAAATGATTTTCATAGTGTGACATAATTTTGTATAAAGAAATTTTATAAATTTTTTTTATAAAAAACTTAAAATAACAATTTGGTTTGAATAGTTATTCTTAAAATGTGACTTTAGGTATTTCATCTATTTATGAAAAAAAATTGAATATCAAAATTTCAAAAAAAATCATTTAACTTTGAAATTATTTCGAATAGATTTTCCTAAAAATCATTTTTGAAATACAACTTTTTTAAAAAATTACGATTTTGACTAAGTTTTGGTTTTCAATAATATATATTTATGTTATAAGAGGTCAAAATTAGTGTTTCATTTTTAAAAAACCAATATAAAAAACTTGTAATATTTTAAAAAACGAATTTGTAAAATCTATTTTATAAAATAAAAAAAAAATCTATTTTTTTAAAGCTGAAACAAAGAGGGCCTAAGTACGGCACATATATTGAATGATAAAAATGTTAAATTCCAAAATTTAAAATCTCCATATGCATTACACAACCTCCATGCTCTTATCATTTGACACCATGGGAATGATCATCTTCAAGGGGGGCCTTATTCTGCAAAGGTAACAAATATGTCAAATGATCCTAACTCACGGAAATATAGTTCGAATTTAACTACAGTTGCTGTAATGTAGGATCAATTTATTTATTTTTTGAGAACAGTGCATTTGAATAAATTGATTGATCAGAATGATAGACTTGGAGAAAGGTATCAAATTGATTGCAGTTTCGTATTATTAATACACGTCTTGATAATTATATTATTTTTTAATTTACTTATTTACCAAGCCACATAGAATGCAAAAAAGAACAGTTTAATACAGTTAATCAAACAAAAAAAGTTTAATACAGACTTGGGTTTTTTGTTTTAGGACTCAAACAAAAGGCTTATTATAGAAAAATATTAAATTGACTTGATTCATTGAACCAAATCCAGTACACAAAAGTGGGCTTCAAGTTGTGAATAACAAATGGAAATTGAATCCTTTACCTTTACTAATTGATGACTTTAGTGTATTTATTTAGATGAGTAAACAATGACAGTTGACTTTGGAGTCTGGTAGTTATTGAATATTTCTATCTGCACTGCACTGCCAGCCATCCAAAAACAGAAGTATTATCCATTCATGTGAGTCTTTGCTCCTGAATTGCAATTACTATTATCCTTCAATCTATATAGCAATATGGCTGCAACTGTGGTGGGAGGCGCATTTCTCTCGGCTACAATTCAAATCATAGCAGACAGACTTACCTCCTCGGAGTTTCGTGTTTTCATCAGAAACACCAAGTTCAATTACTCACTACTGGAAGAGTTGAAAACAACACTATCAGCTCTTCAAGCTGTGCTGGCTGATGCAGAACAGAAGCAGTTTAAGGATCTTCATGTTAAACAATGGGTTGAAGACTTGAAAGATGCATTATTTGATGCTGAAGATTTGCTCAACTTAATCAGCTACGATGCCCTGCGATGCAAGGTGGAGAACACACCAGTTGATCAGCTGAAGTACTTGCCTTCAAAATCTATAAATATCAATTCAAAGATGGAGAAGATGTGTAAAAGGCTGCAAACTTTTGTCCAGCTGAAAAACATCCTTGGCTTGCAGAGAACTGTAAGTGGTAGAGATTCTCATAGAACGCCTTCGTGTTCAGTGGTAAACGAATCTGTTGTTGTAGGTAGGAAGGATGATAAGAATACACTCATCAATATGCTGGTATCAGACTGTGGCACAAGCAGAAATAATAACTTAGGTGTTGTTGCCATTTTGGGTATGGGAGGTGTCGGTAAAACTACTCTTGCACAACTTGTTTACAATGATGAAAAAGTTCAACAACATTTTGATTTCAAAGCTTGGGTTTGTGTATCCGAGGACTTCGATGTTGTGAGAGTAACCAAGTCTCTCCTTGAATCTGTTGTTAGAAATACAACATCTGCTGCTTCAAAGGTCTGGGAAAGTGATAATCTTGATATTCTTCGAGTTGAATTAAAGAAAAACTTGAGGGAGAAAAGATTTTTGTTTGTGTTGGATGATCTATGGAATGACAATTACAATGATTGGGATGAGCTGGTAAGTCCGCTCATTGATGGAAAACCTGGAAGTTCGGTAATTATAACAACACGTCAACAAAAAGTTGCAGCGATGGCACACACATTTCCAATTCATAAATTAGACCCTCTGTCACAAGAAGAATGTTGGTCTTTACTATCGAAGCATGCATTGGGAAGTGATGAGTTTCACGATAGTAAGAACACAGCCCTTGAAGAAATTGGCAGGAAGATTGCAAGAAAGTGTGGTGGATTGCCAATAGCGGCTAAAACACTAGGAGGTCTTCTACGTTCAAGGGTAGATAAAAGGGAGTGGACTGCAATTTTAAACAACAATGTATGGAATTTACCAAATGATAATATTATGCCTGCTTTGCATTTGAGTTATCATTATCTTCCCTCTCATTTGAAAAGATGTTTTGCATATTGTTCAATTTTTCCGAAGGACTATCCACTTGATAGGAAGAAAATGGTTTTGTTGTGGATGGCAGAAGGCTTCCTTGATTGTTCTCAAGGGGGAAAATCAGCGGAGGAATTAGGTGATGATTGTTTTGCTGAATTGTTATCTAGATCGCTAATTCAACAATCAAATGATGATGCTCGTGGAAAAATGTTTTTCATGCATGAACTTATCAACGATTTAGCTACAGTTGTATCTGGAAAAAGTTGTTCTAGGTTTGGAAGTGGCGACATCTCTGAAAAGGTTCGTTATTTGTCATATAATCAAGAAGGGTATGACACTCTCACAAAGTTCCCTACCCATTTCAAATGCTTGAGAAGCTTCTTACCCATTTACTATTGGAGCTTACAAATTTACTTATCCATGAAGGTGGTTGATGATTTGCTACCATCACTCGAATGGTTGCGTGTGTTATCTCTATCAGAGTATACAAACATCACCAAACTACCGGATTCTGTTGGCAATTTGAAGCAGTTGCGGTATCTAGACCTCTCCTCCACTAAAATACAAAGCTTGCCAGATACAGTATGTAAACTTTACAATTTGCAAAGCTTGATTTTATTAGGTTGCGTGTGTCTCACTGAATTGCCAGTTCATATGGGAAATTTAATCAGTTTACGTCATCTTGATATAAGTGGAACAGATATAAAGGAATTGCCAAAAGAAATTTGTGGACTAGAAAACCTTCAAACTTTAACCGTTTTTGTAGTGGGGAAGCAACAAGTAGGGTTATCTATCGAAGACCTTAAGAAATTTCCACATCTACGAGGAAAACTTACGATTAAGAACCTGCATCATATCATTGATGCCAAGGAGGCACATGATGCCAACTTGAAAAACAAAGAGCAAATTGAAGAGTTAGAACTGCTTTGGGGAAAACATAGTGAAGACTCGCAAAAAGTGAAAATTATGCTTGATATGTTGCAACCTTCAATGAACCTGAAGAGCCTTAAAATTGATTTGTATGGTGGGACAAGCTTTCCAAGTTGGTTGGGAGATTCTTCGTTTTCTAACATGGTGTCCCTTTGCATAAGTAATTGTGAATATTGTGTGACACTTCCACCGTTGGGGCAGCTAGCTTCTCTCAAGGACCTAGAAATATATGGTATGAAGATGCTGGAGACAATTGGCCCAGAGTTCTACAATGTCCAAGTAGGAGAAAGTTCCATTTCTTCCTTCCAACCATTTCCATCCCTTGAGCTTATGAAATTTCACGACATGCCAAATTGGAAGGAATGGCTTTCTTTTGAAGGAAGCAATTCTGCTTTTCCTCGTCTTAAAACTCTCGAGTTACACAAGTGTCCCGAACTTAGGCGACATTTTCCTATTCACCTCTATTCCATAGAAGAAATTGAAATAGAAGATTGCGGTCATCTATTGGAAACACCGCCTACTATGCATTGGCTAATGTCAATTAAAGAAATAAAAATTAGGGGAGATTTAGATTTTGAGGGGTCTAGTGAAAGAATCCAATGGCCGTTGCTTGAAAGTGGTTCTCCGTGCTTGCTGCAGAGTGTTGCGATTGATAGTTGTTTGGCGCTTTTGTCTCTGCCAAAGATGATTATGAGCAGCAGCTGTCTTCAATACTTGCATCTCTATCAAATTCCGTCTCTCATTTCATTTCCGATGGATGGTCTACCAACATCACTACAGTCAATTAGTATTCATTATTGTGCCAAGTTAGCATTCATGCCTCCTGAAACATGGAGCAATTACACGTCCCTTGTGAGTTTGACAATATTGAGTAGCTGTGATGCACTTACATCCTTCCAACTTGATGGTTTCCCTGCGCTCCAAATGCTTCACATTGGTTATTGTACTAGTCTAGATTCAATTTTTGTTTCAGAAAGTCCTTCATGTTATCCAACAAGACTCCAATCACTTGAAATCAGATCGCATGATTCAATTGGATTGTTTAAAGTCAAGCTTAAGATGGACATGCTCACTGCTCTTGAACATTTGGTTTTGGAATGCGGAGAGTTGTCATTTTTTGAAGGAGTTTCTCTACCTCCCAATTTGCAATCAATTGATATTCAGTTCCTAAAAACAACTCCGCCTGTAAGGGAATGGAGTCTTCAAGGCCTCACTGCTCTTTCAAGTTTTAGTATTGGAGGTTGTGTTGATATTGTTAACACCTTGTTAAAGGAGCCGCTGTTACCCATCTCCGTTGTGTCTCTGACTATCGGTTATCTCTATAAAATGAAGTCCTTTAAAGGAAATGGGCTTCAGCACCTCTCCTCTCTCGAAAATCTCCACTTTCGTAACTGTCAACAGCTTGAGTCGTTTCCAGAAAACTACCTCCCTTCCTCGCTGAAATCGCTTCAGTTTTGATTTTGTCCAAGACTTGAGTCATTACCAGAAGAAAGCCTCCCCGATTCTCTCAAGCTACTGGTCATTTCGAGATGCCCTGCATTAGAAGAAAGGTATAAAAGGAAGGAACATTGGTCCAAAATTGCTCACATCCCTGTCATAGAAATAGATGGACATGTCACAATATGAAGGTTGTATGTTTCAAAGCCGATGTAGCACACACAGATTAGGTTCTGCTATAGGAGAGGTTGTTCACAAAGATAACATTGTTTTAGATTGAAACAAGAATATTCTTTTGTAAACACATTGTTAAGTACATCATCATTATTATATCCTTTATTTTATTTTATTTTATTTTCCCATTCTTAAATAATCAAACCGATTGATAAGCATGATTAAAAATAGTTTACATGCGAGATATTAGCATTAATTGAGTTCAACCTAGGATTGAATCAAGAAATGAATTGCATTTTAATTAAACTATGAATAAGCGCCTCACCGGTAATCTGATTAATCTAGACTTCTTGGCCAAAGCTTTAATAATAGCTTGCTTAATCCACCAGTAAACATATGTAGACAGCTTACATCCTCTATTCGGGTGCATGTGTCGCTGAATGTGTTTCATGCTGCATCCTCTACAGAAGATAAAATTCAGCAACATTGTCAACATAACTCTGTCCTCTGTTTGGTTCTGTTACACCAGATTCAACAAGTAGTGATAATATTAATTGGACAGTGTTTAGTACTCCCAAGTCCTCAAAAAGTGGAATTAAACAGTGTGAAAATATTCCATATGTGCAACTAATGTAGCACATTATTACAATTGTTTTTTATTAATGTAATATATTATTGGAACTTTTTTTCATGCTATTACAAGAAAGAATGTATTTCAAGTCTCTCACGTTGATGTTTTTGTTTGTGGAGTTTATTTGGAGTCCTACGTTTTTTGTAATCCACTGCGCCCAGGACTTAGGTTGGTTAGATATGATGCATCAAACATAGGCTTCAAGGCTCTTGTTTACCACTTCTATTTGGACGTTTGTTTGTGGATGGTAAGTTGACGACATCTTAAGCACAATACCTATCAATTTAAATTATCACTTCTAAAAGATGATCACAAATAATGAGTCACGATCACTAAGGACCGGTTCCTGCACACCATGAAGTCTAACCACTTTCACAAAAATGGAGGCAATGGAACTAGTCGTGAAAGAGTATTTAAGGGGAATAATCTTGGAATTAACCTTAATCTTGAAGATAATCCGAATCAATTTTAATGAACAAGAATCAATCAAACTCTGCCTTAAGGTAAGGCAACAGGGGCATTTGTCTTAGGCTTCTGATATTTTTTATTTTAAAATCGCTCATGCTCTATAACTAATCGATTAGTAAGCATCCTAATAAATTACGAAAGTGAAATCTCACTCTCTAATCGATTAGAACTTGCATCTAATCGTTTAAGAAGTGAACTCACCACCTAATAAATTAGGGTCCCTTTTAATTGATTAGGAAGCAAATCTAGCTAAAACGTTTTCATGTTTGCTAGGTCTATTTATTAGTAGGGGTGTGCATGGTTGGTTATTTTTAGAAACCAAATCATAACCATTTAAATGGTTTGGATTTATAACCATAACCACATTTTTATTAAAATTGGTTATAAAACCGGTTGTAAATATGATTATAATTATATAACCGGTTTTAAAAAAAAATCCAGTTTTAAAAATATTTTTTATTTTGAAAATAAAAAAAAATTGTTATAGAATTAAATTAAAATATTTGGATTAATTTTGGATTTTGGATAATAACCGGATTATAACCGAATATAAAAATATCTTAACCGGTTAATAACCAATTATAATTATATTTGAATTATATAAATGGATAATCAAATAATTAATAACTAAACCAGTTAATAACCATTTAGTTATATTCAAATATTTAAAACAGATTTGAATTTGATTATGAATTTTGGTCTCACAACCGGATATTTTGCACACCCCTATTGATTAGCATTGCGTGCTAATTGATTAGAGAATGGTCAGAGCCATGGATAATTTTATTTTTTGAGAGTTTTTGTTCCATATCTAATAAGTCTGATGCACTCTTCCAGTGTATGAAATATGATTATATACTCTTCATCCTCACTCATTCTCTTCATATAAATCATTTTTTTACACTTGTCATTATCTTAGTGTTAAGAGAGCAAAATGTTAAAGTAGATCTATGTATTTATGCTGTTTAAATTAGATTGGGTTGTAATTATAATTAAAAAGGGTAGTCCTCTTGTAATATTGTAAGTGATATAAAGGTTACAAGTAGAACATATGTAAAAGCTTTGGTGTAAGGAGCTTGTAGGTTGAACCTAGTGTAAAAGCTCAAAGTTGTTAGGGGAAATCTCAAAGGAAAACTCGTGGGGATTGTATTAGGTTGTGTAGTTTAATAAATCAATATAAATCTTAGTGTGATCTCAATATCTCTTTTTTTTCTTTCTATATTTGTTCAATTTATTATATGCGCGTAATTATCTATCTTATCTTATTTTTTAAACTGACCAACCGTAAAATCAATCTTTTGTAAAATAGCTTTCAAAAATCAAATGACACAATTCGTCCTCTCTTATATTTGAAGTCACCTGGTCAACATTTGACGCGGCGGTGAAGGTCATCGATGGACGGAACACGAAGTGTATTTGCATGGTTAACACTCAAATGCTTAAGTAAGTGAAGTCATAGAGAAGCAATTTACAAGTGTGTAATGAGTTGCACCTTGTGTGATGCGGAGTCACACTTATGTATGAACGATTGTTAGAACCGACCTCTGATGAACACAATGTTTTGTGCGGGAGACCGTTGGATGAATTCCAATAGTTGAGTTGAGTGTGACGCTTGACTTTTGTGTGAGAACTACTACCGAGAATACACTTATTCGTCAGTTGGACTAGACAACATTTTGGATTGAACCTTCGTATTTGACCGATTTTAATGAGTTTTTTGACTTACCCAAAACAAGTTTTGTTGTATGAAACTAATTCAATGAATGAGAAACCATTTTTCTTCTTAAACCTTGTTGCTCCATATTCATAAAGTTTGTCAATTTTGATAACCATCATTTATATCTATGCAACCAAGTTCATTAATGTTGAGAGACCTAGAGTGAGAGTATGTATTAGGAAAACTCTAAAATCCACTTTAGATCAAATATAAGGCCCGACAATAATTTATAAAGAGAGTCACCACTCATTTTAAAATTTAATTTTATAAAAAAAGAAAAAGTAAGTTTGAGTATAAAAATTTAAGAGTAATTTAAAAAAAAATGTGGAAACAAAAAAAGAAAGACAGCTCATTACTTTTTATTTATTTATCTCTAATAATAACAAATTATTTTAGACAAGCGATATTAGAATATGCTTTTTTTTTTTTTTTTTAACCTTACCTTTTTCTTTTTCTTTTTTTTGCTACATATGGTTTACATAAAGATATCTATTTTTCTCTCTTCATCTCATAAACCTTTCGATAATATTTTGTTTATCATATAATTAGATTTATTTTCACTAGCATATATATTTTATATTATAATATTATTATGAAAAAATATTAAAAAAATATTTTATCAAATATTAAACTTTGAACAAATAATTTATATTATTTTGATTCAATTAACAGATATAAGTTAATCTTGTTAAATATGTAATTTGAATTGATGACTGTCCTCTTTTAATATTATGAGATAACATAAGTAAATTCATTTTCATAAAAAGAAAAAAAGCACATTAACTATTTTATATTCTGCTGATAGAAAACGAATTAAAAAGAACTAAAAAGCTGACATGCAAAAAATAACAAATCTTGTGATATTATTTAGATAAGTTGTAATTTTAGTATTAAAAAGTTATATAAATAATAAATGTTGATTATAGTTTATACAAATATAAATAATAAACATAAAGATGTTAAACTTAAAATATTTACATTTTTAATAATTGTTTGTAAAAATTAAATTAAATCAATTGAATAGTCGGATTATTTAATATTCTCACGATGATTATGCATAAAAAAATTTAAATAATTTAAACATTCATTGTTTTATCTTTTAATAGTTAATATTTATATATTTTTTAAATATTTATTTTTTAAAATTATTAATTTATAAATATCAATAATTTTTTTATTTATATAAAGATATAAATGTAAATAAATAATTTCATCAATAATTAAATCTTAGATGAGCGGATTAATTATGCTCAATTAACTCAACTAACATATATCACTATTGTCCACTTATTAAATTTTAAAATAAATTGACATATTAAAATATTAAATTGTTTTTCAAATTCTATAAATATAATTGAAATGTGTAATTTTAAAGATGAATTTGATTTAATTTATTTTTTACAAATAGTTATTAAAATGAAGATAAATGTGATAAATTTGTCACCTCAGATGTCAACCGATTTTAATTCTTTGTAATACCTCCTAAAAGTATAATTAAATTTATTTGAGTTGATCTTAAATCCTTATCCTAAAAAGTATAATTAAATTTATTTGGATTGATCTTAACTCCTTGTAATACCATAATTAAATTTATTTGGATTCACTTCAATCCTTATATCCTAAAACTAATATTTTATCCAAAAAGATAAACACAAAAATTTTGAAACTTTTTTTCATAAAAAAGTTATTGATGATAAGATTGCAAAATTGATTTTTAAATAGAACCCTATATTTTTTTTATGTTGTATAAATATATAGAAGCCCATCGAAAAATTACAATTACAAAAAAAAAACATAAAAAGTAAAAAAAAAATCGCAAACCTCGGAGGAGATTCCGAAGCTTTTTCCCTTTTGCCCTCATTTTCTATACCTAAAATTGTTTTCACTATTTTTCTATTCTCTGTATCAGTCACCATCACTCCCTTCTATAAATTCACACCATCTTTACCTATCAAACTTCCCCTTCTCTTCCTTCTTCCTCTCTTCTTCCTCGAAGAAAATCTACTGCGTCTAAGGTTAGTTCTGATTTTAGGTTTTGTTTCAATTAAATTCACTTTGTGATATTAGTTAATATTTTTTTTATGTGTTTTTGTGCAGGAATCTTGATGCTTCTGATTGAAAGTTTTTGACATTCATGTCTCATGTTCTCAGTGAAGTTCTTCTTTCTGGATTCATCATAAATTCCTCTTTCAGACGCAGAACTCACCTAGTTCAATCTTTCTCCGTTGTTTTTCTCTACTGGTTCTACGTTTTTTCAATTCACCTCTTCAATTCATATATTATCATGTAATCATCTCATTAGTACTAATCAATTAGTTAATTTTTGAGATTAGGGTTTTCGAGTTTTTGTTGTTGTTATTGTTGTTGTAACGGTAATAGTAATAGATAGCTCTTGATTGATGGCTTCTTCCGGCGTAAATTCCGGAAATTCTTCTGCATCTATGAAATTTGGAAGTTCTGGATCTGAGAAGGATGTGAACAATCTGATGGATGAGAGAAAAAACAAGAGGAAACAATCGAATCGGGAATCGGCGAAGAGATCTAGGATGAGGAAGCAGAAACATGTTGATGATATGATGAATCAGGTATCTGAGCTCACAAAAGACAATAGTGAGATTGTGAATAAGATAAATATCACAACACAGCACTATTTGAATGTTGAGGCTGAAAATTCAATTTTGAGGGCCCAAATAGGTGAGCTTAGTCAAAGGTTTCAATCATTGAATAACATCATTGAACTCATCAACACAAACAACACTAGTAATGGGTCCTATGATTCAAGGGATTGTTATGAAACAAGTGGTGCACAAAACATGATGAATTTGATGATGTATAATAATAACCTGCCCATTACTACAACTTCTGCACATGTTTTTAAGTGGTGATGAGTGATGAGTGATGATGATGGGAAAATAAAATAAAATAAAAAGGTGGAATTGGAATCATTTTGGGTTGAGTGAAAGGGTAATAAATAAGAAATAATGATGGTAGTAGTGTGTGATTAGGGGAAGGTAATGCTTGGTGAGAAATGGTGAAATACACTACTCAATGAAAATGACCATGACTTAGTGGTTGGTACTATGTCACTACTACTCACTAGTTCTACTTTGTCCATTACCATGAGGAGATATTTTGGTGAATGTAATCTATATATTTCTCTATGTTGTTATTTTTTATTAAGTCATATTGTCAACAAAAAAAATTGCATGTTATTTTGCTTAGATTAATATTGTCCTTTTCTAATATATTGTCCTTTTTTAATGTGAAATATTCTCTTTTATTTTTTTGTTTCACGTCACATCTAAAAATTAGTTTTATTATAAAAATTATCTTTTATATTTATTGAATATTTAATTTATATAGTTTATATAAATTAGATGGTCTATATTATAGACTAAATACATTAGTTGTTTATAGAATTTAAAATAAATATTTTTTATAATAAAGACAAGATTTTGTTGAATTAACTTTTAAAATAAATATTGAGTAAAAGAGAATTTAAAAAAAAAAATTGTTTTACAAATATCAACAATTGGTTTCTAAATTATCAATTTATATTCGTATTTAACTCATTTAGCACGTATTTATTGAGTTATCCTTTCATTGAAACACACAAAAATCAATATTAATTCATAAATTAAATTATCTGAAAGAATAGATTTACTCTTAAAGCTATTAGTAAACTAGTAAGAATTGGATAGAATTGGTAAAAATCGAACAACTGTCTGTTTTAAAAAATTATCAGATTAAATGCTTGGTTTATTTTTTCTCATACAAAATAATTTTGTTTTGATGTTTTTTTTTTTTATAAAAATAACTTAAAATATAGACACCGCAATTGTTTTGTTATTCAGTTTCTGTTACAATTAAATTTTATTTAAAATTTATATTTTATATTATTTTGTTATGTTTAGAATGTAATTTAAAAAATAAAGTTGTGAAATATGTTATTTTGAAAATTTGTAGATGTCATGATTTTTTTTAGATAAAGTCGTTCGATCAATTTAATAATTATGTAATTTTGTTATAGAGATCAATTTATTCAATTGAGTTATTCAATTAAATTCAGTTTATTTATTCGGTTTGGTCAGTGATCAAGTGATTCGATTGATAAATAATGAACCAATACCCTCACCAGTTTTACTATTAACTCTATTTAAAACTATTTTATTTAATAGTTTAATATAAATATTATATTTATTTAATATATTATTTCTGTCCATTTATTTAGGATGATTGATTATTCAATTAAATAATTGTAATCTTATTACCAAAAAAAACTGTAATCTTTAAATTTTATTCAAAAAATATAGAGTTAATATATTTAAAAAAAAAAAAACTAAATCAACGCTTAGATTGATAAGATTTAATACTTATAATAAATTATCAAACATAATAATTCTACGCAAAGTTATTAGAGTAATATAAAGAAAAGAAAATATTTTAATATTTTATTTCTGAATTAATTATAAAAAAGGTCCTATTTTTTAAATAAAATTAAATAGTTAATTATTTTTAAAATGATTGAGGTTTTAAGTTTGTAAGTAATGAGTAATTAGGTTCTTGAATTTTAAAACTTTTATGATGGGTCCTTAAATTTAGGGGCTTCAATTTACGATGTTATATATTATTTTTGACAAGGATTTATCGTAAAATAATTTAGGAGTATTATTTTTGTTTAGTGAATTATTTTAAAATCTCTAAAATAGCTATGCAATATTTCCTTTTAATTGTTTTATAAATTTTTTTTCGTTTATTTGTTATTTAAAGTAAAGGATATGATTAATTAATTAATCATATTCTTTATTTTAAATAAAAAATAAGTTATTGTTCATTCCATTCATCTATTAAATAATTTATTAAATATATTTTGGTGTAAACAAATTAGTTGATAAATCAGATTCAATCTATCTATTTTTATTTAATATATTTTGAAAATTCACTATATCATTTTTTATTGTATGTTTTAACTTTAATAGATTACTTTTATTATAAAACAAGACATTATTATTTATACAATTTTCAAAATTAAATAATTTAAATTATGTTTTAAGATTTTATAATAAATTATTATTTATAATGAATAGAGTGAATATACATGCATTAAAAAGATATTAATGTGTGAATATTTTTAAATAAATATTATGATTTATAAATTATAATTAAAACCCATTTGATTTAATTTTGTTAAGCCAACTCAATTGATAATTGTGTAAAAATATCAGATGAATATGAAATGTAATGATGTAAATTCAAACATGTGATATTTTAATTGTTCATCTTTAAATGATGAATTATATCCACTAAATTATTTGATAAAAAAATCATGGGATGCATTCATTTTATCATCTATAATTTAAAGCATCAAACTTAATTTATTTGTTTTTTTTTCTGTAAAATATTTGTCCTTTTCAAAATGAACAATTTAGTTTATTGAAATGAGTAATGTGACTTATTATTAGTATTAATAGATAAATTAATTTTCACATATGCCTTTTCTATTCATGAAAAAATTGTTGATAAATTTAAAAATATTTGTTAGTAAATTTATTAAACCTTAAAAAATATGTAAAAATATGTTATTAATAGTATGCAAATTTTAAATGAAAAAATATTATTCACATACTTATTTGATGTTTTAAAAAATTAACTATATTTATTTACTTGTGTATCGCACACACAAAAAAATTGATGTTAATAAATATTTGTTTTGTTATAATATATTGTTTATTGTAAATAATATATGTATTTTTTTTAATAATTTATTGTCATAAATTAGAGAGTATAATAAAATTGAGAGATATGAAAGAAGTAATTTGAATTTTATAAATTAAAAAAAATATTTTTATCTCATGCACAATAATAACTACCTTAATACAAAAAAGTTTTGTATAACCATTTACAAATTACCATAACGTGGATTTCCTTCATCGTTTAAAATAAAAAGTTTCGAACATTTTATTGACTTTATCCTTCAAATAGTATAATTGATATGAGTACTATTCATATGAGTAAATACGGTTCATTACAAACACAAACCAATTTGAGAAAGAGACAAACATTTACTCTATTTCATAACAACAATGGAAATCATTTTTCCTAAAAATTAAATGGCAAGCATGCACCACATAGAACCAAATTTATTCTTAAAAGTAAGAATTGTTGGAGTTGCATAATCAAACCAGGACCACACAACTCTATTTGATGAAGAATACACTATCTATAATCTGTTAGATGAGATAGAGAAAAATAGCATGTAATTCAATTCAATTATTATATTTTTCTTTTTTTTTACTCCTATTTCAATAAGGTTTAGTGTATCTGATGGGGTACATCTCGCGAACATATAATGATGAAGTCAGGATGCGGTTGCACATCTTTTTGCAAAAGAAAGTTAGAGAAAGACATTCTTAAGATAAAACAACAACAATGGCGACAACAAACACATATGTTTTAAAAAATCCTTGAGAAGTCATGAGGAACCAAGACCAGCGTTTATGTCATTTTTTCCTTTAATGTTGTGAATGATGTATCGACTTTGTATTCCACGAAAAATTTAGTAAAGCGCAAAAGATTAGTGAATGGATCTGTCTGAGAGGTGTAATGGCAGACAAATCGTCTATAAAAGTCGATGAAGCCTTAAAATATCCTAAGAGTCACGAGTGGTCGTCACACCAGTCAATCTAATATTGTTTGAATCTTCGATAAATATGAGATAACACCATTAATTAAAATAATATGGCATAAATTATCAACATTAGATACATCAAACACATATTTAGATCATTTTGCTAAAAATTAGTTTGAAACAAGCAAATCTAAAATCAACCTCAAATTGTGCATGCCGCTATCATTTAAACAAGGACTGTAAATTAAAATGTCATAAAAATTCTGAATGTTGTTTTGTGAGTGTCTTCTGGTACAATTCAAATTTAGTGGTAGCATGACCTTAAGTCAATCTTAGTAAAAATAGATGCAGAACTCAACTCATCAAAGAGTTCATCAATGGTAGGGATAGTTGTAGCAACCTGCCCTAAAATTGAAGGTTTAGAGTCGCCACCTATTCTGAAGGGCAAATAGGAAACCCTACGCAGATATGAGATTCAGGGTAAGTTATTATAATCAGGTTGAGGGAAGGTGTTAGACACCCTCAACCCTTTCCTAAAGGCTAACATTGTAAAGATAAGGTTTATGGCATTATGAGGTTTATAGCTAATGAATTGAAAAGGGTAAAAAAATACAATTTAAGAATGAATTGAAATTTTAAGGGGGGAGACTCGCCTTGTTACCAAGTGCCTACGTACATCCTTATGGAGGATCAGAGTCAACGTAGTTCGGGCACAGGGTTGTACGCCTTAGGATCGAATTTGTGATTTGAAATTGTTTAAAGGCTTTTTGAATGGCCTATCGTAGTTTTGAAATTGATTTGAATGTGGAAAAATGTTTTGAGGTTTGGCATACAACCCTGATTTGATTTGGCACCGTTATATGCGGTGACCAATGGATTTGGTCAGTATAGCTAACGGATTAAAGGCATTGCTGGTTACTCAGATCGATAGGTTGATCATCGCGGGCAGCAAATTGAAATGTATTTTAATTTGTGTATTTTATCTCTCGTCTAAAGCAACTGATAGCTTCAGTCGGGTCGAGGAGAGAATTGATTTAGAGCTAGCAAATTAGTTAAAATGTCACTTCTCGTCTAATGCGACTAATGGGTTTAGTCGGTTCGAGGAGAAGATTAAACTAAAGTTAATTGAATTTTTATTAACAAATAAATAAATTGATCCGAATTATTTCTCGCCTAATGCGACCAATAGGTATGGTCGGGTCGAGGAGAAAATTGATTATCGGAAAAAAACAAATAGACAATTATTAAATTTATCAAATAATATTAATTAGTTTTTTTATTAATTAAAATTTTATTTAGGCATAGGGGTGTGTTTTACACTTGGGAGCAATTTAAGGGGTGTGTAAATAGAAACTGGATTAGGCCCCATAAAGGTTTGGGTCTGGTTGATTCAGCGTGCGCGGGTGTATGGAAGATCATGGTGTGCATACGGATCTGGGGACGTTGGATCTCGTACGTGGTTGTCTAAAGGTCTGCATGTGCTTAGGTTGAGGATGCATAGTAAGGGAGATACATGGAATCATGTTCCAAGCTCCAAACGTGTGGCCATCAAGAGGCCACGCGTCATCCATCTAACGGCCCTAAGGATTGCGTTAACCGGTCTCACCCTTCTCCCTCTTCCATTTTCTCAAATCCTTTCTCTCTCTTCGTGTTACTCTCTCTCTCAACTCCATCACACCCTCACCATAACCTGTAAACGAACCCAGAAAACCACCACCGACCACCCCTATCAACCATAACCCACCGCGAAACCCAACAACTATCACTGTGTACCCCAGTTTTCCGATTGATATTCAACCGGAAAACTCATACCCTCATGCAATCTAACCCAGAAAACCCCAAATATTATGAATCACAACCCTAAAATTCCCAGATTCAATCAAAACAAACGAACATACAAATGATTCAATAATCAACCTAAGCTAAGTCGCAATAGGATTACCTTTTGTTCTTGAATTCAGGATTGTGTAAGCTCCTAATCCTTTTGCTAATCCATCTCTTTCTCTCCGTTTGTAGGTACAATCGAGATGAAGACGAATCGGCGTTCTCAGTGTTCTCCTCTCCCCAAATTTTTTCGACCCCTTCAATTTCTTCTCCTTCTATTCTTATAGACTTAGGGTTTTAATTCAGATTAGGAAATTTGAGATTAGATTTTTGTAATCTTTGATTGATCCCGATTGTAATATTATTGATTTAATAAAATTATATTTGATTTTGTTAAGTTTGGATTCAATTCTGTTTTGATTTCAGATTTGATTATGTTTTAATGTTTGATTGTGATTCATTCTGTTATTTGATTTGTTTGATTTGGATTGCATTTGATTCAAGCATGGGCCTGGGCAAGAACGAATTAGAGTTAGGTTTCATGGGGGTGGCAGCGGCGACCATGGGGATGAAGACTAGGGTTTGTGAGCGCTGAGGGGAAGAGAGTGAACAGGACCGGGTTGGATCCTGGGTTTGACCCGGTCCACCTGGTCCACGCATGGGTACACACAAAAAAGAAAAGAAAAACGGCCCATTTACTTGCAAAAAAACGCGTTGGCCCAAAACAGACCAAAAACTCAATAAAATCCAAATAACTCATTTATCTTAATTGACTAATTAACTAATAAAAACAATAAATCTAATTGTTAATATTCTGATAACCGTAATTAGCACCAATTAATTATATTACTATTAATAATAGAACTTAATTAATCTTAATAACCCAATATTAATTTTTAAAAAAACTAATATTTAGGAATTGATAAAATTAATAAGTTATGATTAATAATAATGTAAATGATTAAATGAAGATAAGCAAATGGGCCTATTGGGCCCCAATATTTTTTTTTATTTCTAGCAAGACACCCCTCTACTTTTTCCTACGAAACAGAAAGAAGAAAGAGAAAAACCCAAGTGCCAATTGAATTTAGAGATTTCTGCTATTTACACCTTCTCTTTTCTTTGATAAATTTATAAGGGAATTTTATAAGAGAGCGAGTTTAATAATTAGATATACTAAACCCTATGGCCCTTAATTTTAACGCCCTTAATAAATTGAAACGGGAATCACATCGGGTAAATTTTGGGGTATGACAATAGTAAAGCGGTCACAGATTGTAATTGCATTAATTGCAAAATAATCAACACAAAAACGTCAAGCGTCATCCTTCTTATGTACTAGTAACATAAGGGATGGGTAAGAGTTATTGCTAGACTCGATTATGCCTTCTTGAAGCATGTCATGAATAATTGTGGTCATGACTTCTTTTTATGAGTGGGTGTGACAATAAGACTTACCAGTAATGGGTGAAGCGTTTGGAATAAGATGGATCTGGTTATCATGAGGTCTAATGGGAGATAGGACATGTGGGGTTTGAAAAATAGTATGATCAGATTTGAAATTTTGTAATTTCTTGGGGTAAGGATGAGGGAAAGGGGTCTAGTGTTTGTTTGGGTTGTGATTTAGTATTTGGAAATGTCTTTTGGTTTGGTTGGTAAAGAAAAAGGTGCATATAGGCCATGGAGTCTACGCGGATTAATGGAAATTTTGGTTGTAGCTTGAAGGTGTTGGAGAAGGTTTCAGATCACTTGTAATGGTTATATCTTTATTGTTTTAGGTAAAGGCTATTTTGGGTATGAAGAAATCAGTTGAGATAGTCCCAAAGACTCTTAACCATTATATTCCTATGACCATGTTTCCTCTTTCAATGGGGAAGATAATAGAAAGGTATAAAAATAGGTGGTTTAGCAAAGAAATAAGAACTTGAGGGAAGAGTCATGAACATCATAATGAGTGAGATCCATTGCCCACCATTATAGAGAAATTGGGTATGGGTTTGGTGGGAATTTTAAGATGATGAGCAATGCACGGTTGGAGAATATTATGAATGATGCCAATATTAATTAGGACAGTCACAAATAGTCCATCAAGTATCCCTTTAAACTTTAAATTCTTAAGGGAAAATTGCCCTGTGATAACTTATGGTGATATTTGAAAGTATGTTTCTTTTGATTCTATGTCAACTTCCACTACATCATAAATTTTATTAGTCTCTTGAATTTTAATAGGGTCTTCTTCTTATGTTACGAGTAAAAGGAATTTTCTTTCCACATATTAGTATCTTAGAACAAACTTTTCGTCACAATTAAAACTTAAACCTTGAGTTATTTGCTCTTCCCGTTAGGTTAAAGTAATATGTCATATAGATAAACGAATTGAGAATGCGTTTGTATTCAATTTGGTGGTAGGTCTAAATGGTTATGGTGTTAACGGAGGGATAAATAATTTTTTGATATTGGTTTTGGGGGTAAGATGGGCAAGGGTTTTGATTTGAGGGTCTAGTGAATTTAGGGTTTGAATCTTTTAACCCGACTTCAATTAGATTGGCTAGACATATGTCTTGTGAAATAGATTAAGGCATTGGATGGAAATCTAATTTTGGGTTTCTAGGTTTAAACCTGATATGAAACAATTAAGAACTTCATCTGGTGGTAATCATAATACCATATTTCCGTATTTTTTGAAATTAACTTAGTATTCTAAAATAGAACCATGATGCCTTAGCTTAAACAATGGATATGCTAGAATACGACCCAAACATATCCATTCTACTGCAATACAAACACATGCTTAAGCCTCCCATGCACGAGCAAACAAGCAACATTTAACTGCTAGAATGCGACTAAGCATATTTAAATAAAACCAACCAACATATATGTAATTTTCTACCCAGAACTACGTAGCCTTGAGTACCCCATCGCACTTGGGGATACGTAGGTAGGAGCGAGATTCAACGTCTCGTCAAGCACTATTTAAAAAAATCCAAAAAATAGTTCTTTTGTAAGAACTACATAGTCTTGAGTTCCTAATTGCACCAGAGGATACATAGGAGCGATATCCAACGTCTCGTCAGACACCCTAATAAAAAAACCCGATTTTTAGTCATTTTATCTTTTTTAAAGAGCACATAGAAGAACACAAATAACAAACACTAACACTCTTTCGCAAGACTAAGTAAATGGTTTTGGTTGAGTACAACAGATGTGAGGGATGCTAATATCTTCCTCTTGGATAACCGACTCCCGAACCCAAATTTGTTTGCGATGACCATTTTTTTGTTCTTTAATGGTTTTATTCATATTTTCCCTTTCATAAACTTTGATGGAGACTCTGTTGTATTTTGAGTGTTTATTACACTTGAGTAATTTTCACATCGCGACAAACGTAAGCTAACATTCGTATTCACAAAACTAACTAAACAGTTTCTGTTGACTATAACTGATGTAAGGGTTGCTAATATCTTCCCCTCGCATAATCGACTCCCGAACCTAAATTTGGTTGCAGTGATCATATTTTTGTTCTTTTAGGGTTTTATCGATGTTTTCCCTTTTAAAAATAAACTTTGGTGGTGACTTTGTTGTATTTCTAGTGTTTGTGCGCTCGAGTATTTTTTGGTCTGTGACAATATAGAAGGCAACATGATGATGGTTCTGTGTAAAGAGAATTTTCCAGTTGGTACTTACAACAAGGTGCTGCCACACAAGTATGATATGTTCACAGTGACTCGAAAGATCAAAGATAAAGCTTATGTGGTAGCTCTCTCGAATTTCATAAATAGATCCAATACTTTCAATGTTGGAGACATTCATGAATATCAAGCAGATGAGGCTCTTTATCAAGAAGAGAACTCGGGGTCGAGTTCTTTAAAGATGGAGGAGACTGATGTAGGAAGACTTTTTAAGGCATCCAAATTTATTTCAGGCCCAAAAACAACATTTTAATATTTTTCGCAATTTTTATTTTATTTCTGTTTTGGATTAAAAGTTCGTCACGATTTCTTTTTTCTATTTTATTTATGCTTTGGATTAAAGTCCTTTTAGGGTTTCTTTGTTTTCTATATTTAAAGACATTTGACTTGATCATCAAGATCATCTTTCATTATAATACAAATTAAGAGTTTTATTCCTTCTGGTGGATTCCAACTTTATTTGACAATTTTGTCACTTGCAAACTTGTGTTTTGCTCTAGGTTTTGAGCTTTTTTTTTCTTTCGTGTTTCCCAGTCAGTCAGTTGGTAACAGAGCAAGGTTTCTCGTATTCTTTTTGTAGCTTGACAAACATGGCAGATCAACCGGTGACTAGAGCATATCTCGTGGGAATTACCACGACTTTTACCACAGTCCTAACTGCTTTGACTGAACAGATGGCGACTTTAAAAAATTTGGTGAAGAATGAGAATAACAATGAGAACGAATGAAGATACAAGAGAAGGGAACCAATTATGGTTCTGCGGGATTGTAACAATCATGTTGTTATTGCTGAAAATTTGAGTTCTAAAGAAGAAGAACCCTATGAGGAAGAAGTAGTTGATAATGGGAATTGATATAACCATGATTATGGAGTGAATGATGATATTCCATTAATCTATGGAACAATGGGGTGTGGAGGAGTTTCTGGATTGACAAACTAACATCGATAGATTGTTTCACAGTATGGGCATCCCGAAGAACAAGCACGTTAAGATGGTGACTGTCATACCCCAAAATTTGCCCATACCATTTCCCATTTGCAATTTCAAAATCAAGACATAAAGCTCCAAAACACACTCTCCTATACAAAGACACTGGTTAGAGGACTCCCTAAGGTTTCCAAAAAGGTCCTAGAACACTTCCATATCTCAAATAATGAGAGAGATACACCTTGTCAAAGTTGGACTATTTTTAAGAAAAAATGTGAAAAGAAAAGGTTCAAATGTCCAAACATTTCCAAATGGGCCTATGATTTCTTCACCCAATCTTCATTACAAGCCCATGCACATTCCAAAAATCATATCCTTATATTTTATATTATTATTTTTTTATTTTTTATTAATTATTTTGTGATTTTAATCATTTAAAATCATGAATTAAAAGTATAAAATATAAAAGATATGATTTGTGTTTATTTTTCAATCATCATCAATCACACAAATATCCAATAATCACTAAAAATTTCGTGCAAGGCTAATTGGTGAAGAAAAGATTGATTTTGGACATATTTAGAAAGATTTCTCCATAATTTTCAATCAAATTTTCCAACTTTGCAAATCAAAGATTCATAAGGATTTGGTTCAGTCTTGTTGCCCTAATCCATCTCCTATAAGTACCAAAGCCATTCAGATACAAGGGTTACGAAAATTTTGCAGTGAAGAGCTCTAACAAAACTTGCAAAAGTTCAAGAAAAAGTTCAATTCGGATTCTGATTTGCAGGCTAATTCAAAGAGTTTCAGGGTTTCAAACACACTCTAGGGGCTTCGTTGAACGTTTCCAGATCGGTACCAAGCCTCCTCGCTCCAAGGATCACGCTGTAAAACTCACGGTTTGCACATTCGAACTTGTTCTTTTTTCTCTTTGATTCATAATCCATAAACATTATTTGAATGCATACAGTTGTTTGTTGTGATGCTATGAATCTTTCTGTGTGTTTAATTTGCGATTTATGTGTTCATATGAAAATATGCCATAGTTGAATTTTAGGGTTATGAAATAGGGTTTTTCGATTCAGGAGAAATTGAGGCTAATAACAGGTATGGTTGGATTCGTGGTGATGAGACAAACTCGTCCATGGCCACACTTTTTATTTTGGTTGCGTATGCAGCGTTTACAAGGTGCAATATCTATGGCGACGAAAGCTCAAACCGTCGGTATAGGTCTAGCTAATACGACGGCCAGAGGTTGGGGATGATGGCGTGTCATCCTACCAGTGGCCAATTCAAATAGCGCGCCTTTTCTTTCTTTTTTTCCCAGTTATTATTAATGCTTTCATATAAAACATATTTAAAGCGCGTGTTAAACGAAAGCGCAGCATGGCTCAGTGGTAAAAGGCACCTAGTTGTTACATGAGGAACCTGGGATCGATCCCTGGGGGGACTCACTCATTATTTTTGGGATTTTGTTAAAACTTGTAGACAGATCATACGATGCGCTCTCCATCAGACGCACCATGCACCTTCATCTTACAACCATCAGATCTCGCTGGCTTCAGATCCAATGTCTTCAAAGCTGCACGTGCACCATAGACCTCAAGAACTTGCAGTGCTGGATCAAAAGCTAAGCTCCCTAATTTTTTTTTATTTCTATTTATTCAATACCAATTTTATTTAATTTATTTTTATACCAAGTTTCTTTTAGTTTCTTTTGTTTTCCTTTTTCATAAAATTATAACCATTTATTTTAATAAAAAGTATTTTATAATTATATATTTAATATTTAACTATATATTTATTTTAATTGCATATTTTATTTTATTTATCTATTTTATTCAATAATGCACATTTATTTTATTTTTACTATGGAAAAATTCGTAAAAATTATTTCTACTGTCGATTAAATTATCTTATCCCGATTTAATTAATCAGGTCGCGAGACCAATAGTTAATTAAATCGTATACATTTTCTTGCTTAAACCATGCCCTAATCAGGGTTTGTGATGAACATTCCAATACACTAAATATCTTCCATGTTTTGTTCCATGCCTTTTCAGGGTTACCAACATGGTTCACTCCGACAACGCGCCACGTCGAATTCAAAAGCTGAGTTCCGATTCAACCCTGATTCTCTTTGTCTATCTTCCCTATTTTTTGTTATGTAATTAGGGTTTGTTATTAAAATGAAATGTATATACACTCACGTTATTTGTTTATTCTTTTTATTCTTAATGGTCAGAGTCGACGCTTCAGGCAAAACCCTTGCCTCCAACCCTGTCAGGCAAATGCCAAGCTAAGTATCCTCTCTCTATTCTACCCTTAATTTATTATTCTATTTCTTTTATGGTTAATAAAGTTCGCCTTCGAACCTGAAAATGCACTCACCCTCCTTTGTTTGCTTTTTTTTTTCTTTTCAGGCTTTGTCAAATGCCAAAGCTACGCCATTGGTAACCCTGAACCCTAAATCTTTTTCTATTATTATTACTTATGTCAAACCCCCTTTGGGATCCGCTGGTTTCAATTTCCCCTCCCCTTTCTTGCTTTATATAACTGCGTGGTTAGTAATTTAGGGAGTGCAACTCTGAATCAATTAGAATCACCAATACAAGATAAATAACTGAACTGAACCACGTGATTGTTGCACACACGCACGCTTTTATGGTAATCCCTCTGTTGCCTTGTTGCCTGTTGCCTTGTTGCCTGTTGCCTTTGTTTTTTTGCAGAATAAGCCAAGTCCCTCGAATACGAGGATACCTCAGCCATGTTGCCTCGATAAAAAGGTCACGACCCTAAATGATGCTGCCTTCGATACACAAATGACCTCGACCCTCGGAAGTTGCCTACGGAAAAAGGCTGAGGTATCTTCTGGTTGCCTAAACGAAAAGGCTTATTCTGATCCTTGCCTTAGACTACCTGCCCTTCTATGGCATGGGACAGTCTTATGGCAAAGGATAATTCGACGACCCTTCAACCTCCAAACGAAAGGCTTCCTGCCCTCTTATGGCAAGGATAGACCCTTTCATTCTGAAAGGCTAAAAAGAGACCTATCATCTGAGTTTAAGGTAATTGCCCCTAATTGCCTTGCAATGCTCATCTTTAATATTCTTTCTCACAATTCTTCGAAAACTGGCTACGCTCATTTACGAGCTAAAGTCCACTTTTTTCTTTCATCTACCTTTTTTTAAAAAAACAAACGAGCAAGCAAAGCAATTAAGAGCCCATGGAAAACCATGGATGCAAAGGGTGCCTTACACCTTCCCTTTGCATAAATTACCCCCCGAACTCAATATCTTTTTAAAAGGTATTTTCCTGTTCTTTTAGCCTTTCCGATATTTGGATAAAATAAAAGTCGGTGGCGACTCATGCTTAACCGCGACATTTCTTTAAAAGTCAGTTCACCGTATTACAGTGACAATTAGGCTGAAGAGTACTCATGCTCTATGGTGGGATAAACTTGTTGTTCATAGGAAGAGGCAAAGAAAAAGGACTGTCAAATCTTGACGAAGAATGAAAAAATTGATGTTGGAGTTGTTTTTATCGGATGACTATGAGAAGATTCTTTACAAGATATATATTGATTGTGTTCAAGGAAAGATAACTGTAACCAAATACACAGTTGAATTCTTGCATTTTACTATGCGCAATGAATTGGGAGAATCAGAGATCCATAAAGTTACTCGATACATGAGTGGCCTAAAGAGATCATTGCAAAAGAGATGTGTTTGTAGGCTGTATGGATCATAGTTAAGGCATCCAGTCTAGCTCTGAAGGCATAATTGATGGAGAAATCTCCTTGAAATTTATCGCCTTTTAGGTTTTCGCCTCAGAATAACTTTGAATCAGTAGTCTTCAAGGAAAAAGAGTGAAGAAGTCAGGGATTTTAACCTTGAGAATAAGGGGACTAACAACCCTAGCAATTTTTCAGTAGGGTAAAACACCAGTCCAGAGGAAAAATAATCCATATGCTAAACCCACGAGAGACATGTGTTATTGTTGTAATGGAAGAGGTCATAGATAAAATGTTTGTCCAACAAGGAGAGTCGCTGCTGCTGTAGAAGAAAGGAAAAGGGAAGAGGAAATAGTAAGACATGCAGTTGAGAACGATGAATATGCAGGGGTGGAGTTTGTAGAGAAAGAATTTAATGAGAGGATAAATTTTGTGTTGCAGAGAATTTTGCTAGCATCCAAAGATGGAGGAAAACACAAGAATTTGTTTAAAATACACTGTTCTGTCAAGAACAAGGTGTCTAATCTGATTGTGGATAGTGGCAACATGGAGAATCTGGCGTCACGGAAATTGGTAGATTATTTGAATTTGTCCATAAAACCCCATGAGAAGTTATACACCATCGACCGGGTAAACATGGGGTCCCAAGTTTGAGGAGCACTAGCCTGTAGAGTTTCTATCTCCATCGGAAAACATTACAGAGAAGATGTACTTTGTGATGTTCTTGATATGGATGTCTGTCATATTTTACTTGGTAGGCCTTGGTAGTTTGATAATAATATCACTTATCGAGGACGATATAACGTGATGATGTTTACATGAGGCACAAATAAAAATGTCATGGCTCCTATTTTGCACTTTGATAAGAATCCAAGAGGAAAGAAGTATAGTTTCTTGGGGATGACACTGAGTGAAAAAGAGCTTGATAATGTTCTTAAAGAAATTGAATTTTTCTGTCAAGTGTTGAGTAAAGGGACGATGAGTGTTGCAAAGAAGGAAACAACAATTTCAGAAAAAAGTGTTAGGGATCCTAGAGAATTTCAACGAACTTATCACATATGAGCTACCAAACGATTTGCCTCATATGCAAGATAAACGCCAAAAAGTAAAATCTTTTAATATGGGAGACGATGTGATTGTGTTTGTGCATAAGGAGAGGTTTCTAGTTGGCACTTACAACAAGTCACAGTCATACAAGTATGACCCGTTCATAGTGACCCGAAAGATCAATGACAATGTTTATGCGATAGCTCTCATAGATTTCATAAATATATCCAATAATTTCAGTGTTGCAGACATTCATAAATATCACACAGATAAGACTCTTAATCAAGAGAACTTGAGACCAAATTCTTTAAAGGTGAAGGAGAATGATATAAAAAGACTTTTTAAACCATTCAAATTTACTTTTGACCCAAAAACAACATTTTAATATTTTCCGCAATATTTATTTTATTTTATATAATTTTTCTACTAAGCAATTAAATCATCATACTTTATTTTAAGATAACAATTTTAGACAGAAAACAGTACTTTATTTGATAGATATCGAATCAATACTTGATATTTCAGCTCCCACTAATGAGACCTAACTCCGTTATAACAGTTAGAAATAAAAGTCATAAGTCATAAATCCAAACAAACGGTGTTAGTACATAAAATAAAAACAGCATTGGGTGCGCTTGACCACTGATAAGACAAAGAAGAAGAACAAGACTTACACAAGCCCGAAATTTACGACTTTTATGTAGTTTCTTCATTTTTCTCTCAAACAAGCTTTCTTCTTTTGATTTTGAGTTCAACAGGTAAAGCTTCTGTTCCTTTGATTCTCTTTCATTAATCTCATACTTGTTGTTATTATTATTCTATTTCTATTTTTAGCTTTTATCTTTAATGAATGAATTGGTCTTTATTATGCTTCAAAACCCTAACTTTTTTTATTTTTCAATCATTTAATGTTAATAGTATTGCTTCCTTTTGTGTATTGGTGAATGATTTTGCAACCCTTTTGTGTTTTTTTTACTAAAGTTTGGTTTTTTTATGGTTTTTAAGAATTATTAACAAAAAAAATGAGATTTATTTTACTATCTTTGTGGATTTTGTGGATTGTGATGAAATAGAAAATCGGAAAAGAGGAGTTTTTTGTATTGGGTCTAGAGCATATTTTTGTTCTGTGTGTTCAAGTTGAAGTTACTTGAAAATGTGATTAAAAGGGGAAGATGTTCCTCGACTTGGAAGCTGGTTTTGTAGAGTTGGATTAGGTTCAACCCAAATTTTAAGATGTAGTATGATGCTTGATTGTTGATAATGTTTAATAATTATTTGGTTGGATATAATGGTTTGTTTGGATTGATGGAATCGGATAGAGGGAAGTGGTATGAGACGGAATAAAGTGGTATTCCATTGTTTGGATCATTTAAAATCGGATGGAGCAGAGCGGAATGAAGTGGTATGAATTCCATTCTATTTCATCACTTACCACCTTATTTCTTCCTCTCTGATTTGGGTGGAATGAAGAATTTGTCTTGTTCCGTCCTAAAACTTCCAAATGATGGAATGAACCTTCATTCCGCTCCACTCAATTCTGCTACATTCTACTCCGCTCCGCTATGTTCATTTTATGAAATCCAAACACAGCTTAAATGAAACAATGGAGTGTGTTTCTTTCATTGCTTTCGGAAGGGTTTTTACACATACCATTTCTGAATTTAATCAACTTTTCTTTTTGTTTATTCTTTAGCAGGAGGTAAGATTAAGTTTTCTCATTAGATAATTAAGATGGGTTTTTTTGTTACTGTGTTTTTCTTGTTATGCAATTTGATGTGTTTTGTTACTGTGTTTTTCTTGTTATGCTCTTTAGTAACCTATACAGTTCTTGGTAATGAGTGTTTGTGTATGCAAATTAGATTGACTCTTGTGTATGTCGGCAGTTATCATGGGATCAGTTTGTTGTGTTGCTGCAAAGGATCAAACTATTTCCACTAGAACTGGAGGTGAGAGTTTTCACAGAAATCCTGCATGTTCACCATCGTTGAGTTTTCAATGGGATAGATGGAGCCGTGTTGCTGGTGAAATTGATGATCTTTCGTTCCTCACGTCTCGGAGAGTCAGCAGAAGTGTCAGCATGGAGTTAAAGGGGTCTTTAAGTTCTGAAAGAGGCAATTTATCTGATGTGGGGAGCACCCTGGAGAACTCTGTAACACCCATGTCTCAGAAGTCCCCCATTCACGAGCAATTGGGTGCGAGTCGGATGACTCTGTCTTCCGGTAAATGTTAACTCTGTTATTCTTTTGTTGAGTGTGATGAATCATTAGCTTATGAAAGAGATATTTAAAGCACAACATTGTTTGAAAGTAGTTTTTTTGCTAGATGGATTCTTTTGGCAATTATCTTTGGAGATTACTGTAAGAGACGTTTACATTTAAAGCACCCCATCGTTTAAAGTACCTGGCACTTATGAAGCACGAACACAGACATAGACACCAGACACGAACACTAACACGCATTTTTTCAGAGTTGTTGGTACTATAGAGCCAGTTACTGTACCCATTAATATATAAGAATGCACGGTAGTGTTTAGGGATTATTATGGCCTTTATATTGATTACATTGACTTCACCCTCTATGTGACAAGGAGGTTAAGAAAGGATTAGTCTAAGACAGGCATGAACATCAATAGATCCCCTGTACTTCATTTTCAATGATGGGACCGACCGTTCACTTAAAAACAAATATAAGTGCTTAGAACTCCTTTATCAATCATTGTTCTTTCTAGGTTCGTTTTCTTTTACAATGCAAATGAAAACTTGGTTTTCCAATCTTGCTCATGAATTGAGTGGTCGTGTTATATATGCTGCTTTAGGATATGAAAATGAGGCCGCTCCCTTCTATTCGCCATGTTTTCTTGGTTACTTATTTTTCCTCGTTCTGACATTGATTTATCCTTCTTTTTTCTCCTTTTTATTGTTGCAGATCTATCCATGTCAAGTAATTGTTCTACAATGGTGAGATTTAATTCATTTGAACTGCTGAAATTGATTACAAGTCTTTTACTGTGTAGCGCTAACCCAACTCTTATCTATATTTATCTTTAGGCGAAGAATCTGACAGAATCTCCGGAGATTGCAGAATCTTCAGTACCAAATCTTTCTTTTTCAATACCTTCTTCTTGCTCAACACCTATAACCCGTAATCTAAATCATCACAATCTTCCCAGCTCAACACCCTCTAGATGGGCTCATCGATCTCCAGGACACCCGCTGCTAAGACAAATTTCTGATAGTAGAATCCTGGGTCTGAAATCGCCCGACAACTCAATTTCCGAGGGAAGGCCATCTTTTGTACTGTCCACTTGCAGCAATGACATGATAACTGGATCCCAATGTGGTTCATCTGACGGCTGGTCTATGCGCACCTTTTCTGAACTGGTGGCATCGTCTCAAAAGGAAAGGTGGTCATTTGACAGCGAGCATTTAGGTTCAGGTCGCCGCAAGATAAGTGGAACTAGTAGTAGGTTCTCGTATTCTCCCTCCATGGATTTACAATCTTGCGGGGCCTGCTCCAAGCTCTTGACCGAGAAAACTCCATGGAACAGCCAGAAATTTGTTTCCAACAACGACCTCTCGGTTGTCGCTGTACTTGTCTGTGGTCATGCATATCATGCAGAATGCTTGGAGACCATGACATCAGAAGCAGATAGTTATGATCCCGCTTGTCCGATTTGCATGGTTGGAGAAAAGCACGTGTCAATGTTGTCCCGAAAATGTCTCAAAGCCGAATCAGAAATGAAGGGCAAGAGCTACAAGATATCCCGAAACCGTGTTGTTGATAGCTACTTTGACGGCGGATTAGATGGTTTTAATCGCCAAAAAGATGTAGTTTCGAAATTAGAGCCTAGCTCAAGTTCAAGGAGTTCATTAAGAAAACCCTTCTTGAGGCGGCATTTTTCACTGGGATCGAAGTGGAATCGATCCCTGTCTGAGAATGATTCCGCCAGGAAGAAGGGTTTTTGGGCACGATATCGCAAAGATTGAGGTTCCTTAACCATAGCTGTTAGTTGCTGCAGCTCTCTAATTATATTTGTAGCACCAGCAAGTTAGGATTTACTATTTGTATGTTGACCAGCTTCACTAATAATTATAGATTTATTTTCATTAAATTTTGTGCTAGTGAGAAATTCCTACTAATGCATGGAGGCAAAGGAAACAAATGTGCATGTATATTATTTTAAAATGCTTTGCATGTGTTTTCACTCTGTTACATTTGAATCACATTGCTTCAAACTGAGTCTACAAACGTTAAATTAATACTAAATATAATATTTTCTCATGTACTTATCTCTTAATTGTTTAACCAATATTCAAGGTCACTTGTTAGTATTTTTAGTAAAATATTAAGATGATAATCTTTTAAGTATATGTTTTTGTGAATTATTGTGAACATGACAAAAGACATCACTATCACAAGAATATAAACTTGTAAGATAGATGGATGATTATGTAACGCTGAGCCGAATTATATTGATGCCATTGCCATCTAAACCAAGTGACACCCGAGCTAGCATTGCGTTCTTTGGTTCCTTGGAAGCTTAGGAAAGATGCTTACTTTGTAAAATAAATAAAAAATTGTGTGGATTTTTTTGGTTACCTTAGGTCGCACTTTTCAACCGTTAATTATTTTTGACGTCATCTTCATAAATATTAGAAGTGACTTTGTAAAAAACAGACAGAGAATGAGCTTATTCATATTTGTCTCTTTTTGAGAGAGTTTTGGACTAATTCCCCTCTCCTTTTTTTTATATTACCTTTCTTGTTTTAATATATAACATTTATTTATTTATTTTTTAATAAAAAAAGTCTTTGTTGAGATAGTTGCTTATTTTTCTACATGTCTTTGGCGTCGGATCTTTAAAAAAAGTCGGAGTTGAGAGATATCTGTTTCACACTAAAACTGTAGATTTGGATATTTTTAGCTTCTTGATTTTTATTTGCAAGCTAGTCTCCTTTGTGATTCTTCCGTTGTTAGTACTATTTGTGAATCAATTTGAGACTCTCTTGTACCCTTATTTGATTATAGTGGAGCTATTTCTTTGGTCTAGACAATTCATGATTTTACTCTCATATCAAAGAGTTTTTCACTTTAAAATATAGGTGTTCTCTTGTGCATTTATTTGTTCGATTTGCTGCCATATATTTGTTGTTAATCCTCATAGGTTCTTACAAGTTTGGGGAATTTCATATCCGTTGTGTGTTGGTCTAGTAATGTGTGTTAATTTCCCATCACGAATGAGAGAAAAAAAATACACAAAATCAGCTACAAAATAGAGAAAAGAGGAGAAAATTCTATTCTAATTTTTTTAGAGGGCGGGTTTTGCAACATTAGTGTTTACCTTTTGACGGTTCGGATATTCAAAGCAAAGTTTGAGCTGAGAGATATTTGCTTCGCACCGAAGTTGCAGATTTGGATAATTTTTCAACTTCTTAATTCTTATTTGTAAGCTAGTTTGCTTTGTGATTTCACTGTTGTTAATTAGTTTGTGAATCACTTTGAGACTCTCTTGTACCATTATTTGACTATAGTGGAGCTATTTCTTTGATATGAACGACTCGTAGTTTTTAGTCTCATATTAAGCCGTTTTCCACGTCAAAATATTGGTGTTCTCTTGTGCCTTAATTTGTTTGATTTGTTGTCATATATTGGTTGTTGATCCTTATAGGTTACAACAAGTTTGGAGAATTTTATATTCGTTGCGTATTGGTCTGTTATTGTGTGTTAATTTCTCACCAAGAATGAGAGAAAAAGAGACACAAAATCAATTACAAAAGAGAGAAAAGTTGATAGAATCATATTTCAGATTTTCTGCATTTAGTCCCACTAAATCGAAGATTACGGATTCGTTAACCGTTGGATCAAGCTCAGATTTGGATGGCATGTTCATCTTACTCTCCATTAAAGTTGGAATCTATATAGCCATACACTTATTCATTTTTCTTCATGTTCTTCTCACTTAGCATCAACACACCATTGTCGATTGTCCCTTTAATGTATTTCAACACTCTCTTGAAAGTAGTGAGATGACATTCTTGTGACTTCTCTATAAACCTACTCAAAAGCCCAACACTTTGGCAAATTTCAGTTTTGGTATTGCATAAGTACCTTAGAAATCCAATGATTTGTTTGTACAGTATCACATTTACAAACTCATCATTTGTTTCTTTTTTCAACTTTTCTCATGTCTCTAATGGTGTGATTGATGTATTACAGTTGCTTATCTTGAACCTTTTCAAAATGTATTGAGCATACTTCTTTTGTGCAAGAATACTCCTTCACTTGTGTCTTTAAACTCCATCCCTAAGAAATATGAAAATTTTCCCAAGTCAGACATTTCAAATTCTTACACCAGTTCAATCTTGACCCTTTTATTTCTGCCTCATCTGCACCTGTGATCAACAAATCATCCATATATAGACATATGATGATTCTACTAACCTTGTTTGCATCATTGATATGCACTCCTTGCTCTGAAACATGCTTTTGTGAAACCTCCTTTGGTCAAAAAGTTGTCTATCCTTTTATTCTAAGTCCTTGGGGATTGCTTCAAACCATATAGAGTCTTCCTTAATTAGTACACTTCCAGTTCCTATCCTTTGATTTTGAATCTTGGTGGTTGGCTAAAATAAACCTCTTCATCCAATGGTCCATTCAGGAATGCCAACTCAATTAATGTATCTTCAATCCTTTGTATGCTGCAGTCGGCACAATAACCCTGATTGTCTCCAACCTCGCGCAAGTGCATATACTCAATTGAAGTTGATACCAGAATTTTGTAGAAAACCTCTTTCCGCCAGTCTTTCCTTATACTTGGAAATTTCACCACTTGGACTCAATTTCAACTTGAATCACACCAATTGGCTTCTTGCTTGATCTTTCGACAAGTTTCCATGTCTTGTTTTTCTTAATTGCTCCGAATTCTTATTTCATTACTACCAACTAATTTGAATAATTCATAGTTTTATCCAAATTAGTTGGTCCTCGTTCATCCATCATCACTTCTTCTGTGAGGTCACCATATGCATTAATTTCTTGATCTGGAAATGTGAGGTCACCATATGCATCAATTTCTTGATCTGGAAATGTGAGGTCACCATATGCATCAATTTCTTGATCTGGAAATCTATCATCAGTTAGCCTTGTCGACTCTATTCTTATCCTAGTCTATTTTATATTATGTTGGAGTGGTTCTTCATTTTACTTAGCCTTGTCGACTCTATTCTTATCCTAGTCTATTTTATATTATGTTGGAGTGGTTCTTCATTTTACTGGTCTACTTCAAGCACAGTTGGGAGAGTCTATTGCACATGTCAAACTTCCTCGTGAATAGCCATATATTTTTAAATGTTTGTTATTGAAATATTGTCGTCGCTAAAACTTGCAATTGTGATAATGGAATTTGTAATTATAGAGATGGCATTTGGCATAGAATTTCGTACAAAAATAATTAGGGACGTTAATATTATACTGAATTCAGGACAAATTAAACCCCCTCGCCTATGACATTACTACTAAACAACACATCAAGTTCAGTAAAAAACAATGTCATGTCTTCAATTATTTTCATTTTATCAAACAATCAATTAAATAACATATAGAACTTTTAAATGCCCAAGTGAAAAACAAAATAAATTGTAAATTTCATTTTAAATTAAATAATTAAAATAAAGCTGAATTGCATATGCCAAGACGCTAGTATAGATATGAACCGCACTTCTACAATTAAAAAGACAGAAGAAACACAGTAATACAATTCAGTTTGATCAAATTCAACTAAACACCCCTTAACCGTTTGACAAGTACTCGTTTTAAAATTAGAATCGTGATAGTACATGTCATTGTCTGCACGGCTGCCATAATGCAGCATAACTCGATCATTTGACAAACTTGTGTGATGTATTTCCGGCTCAAAACATGCACTGCCATAAATATCCATGGCTCTGGGAATTTCAGAATAGATTTTATTCTTTTCCAAAATCAGCATTGTAGTGAGCACTAGATTCAAGTTTCTTTGCCTCATTCAATTTCCTTACGGCCTGGAAGCAATGTAAAGAGATACAGTAAGGTAGAGCCTTCATACAAAGGAAAAACTGCTTCCTGAATAAAGCAAGAGCTTACCTTCATGAAATCTTCGTGGATAACATAGTCCCGCTCTGCACGAATTGCTGACATTCCAGCTTCGGTGCACACATTTCGGAGATCAGCTCCATTAAAACCCTGCCAATTTGGTAACAGATAATACATTATACATTTGGCAAATGTCAGTTAATGTAACCCAAGCCACCTGGACTTACCTCTGCAAGCTTCACAACGGCTTCGTAGTCTATTTCACCATGCTTAGCAATTCCAGCTGCATGAATCTTAAGAATTTCCATCCTTGATTGTTCATTTGGCAATGGAATTTCTATTTTTCTATCCAATCTTCCAGGACGTAGGAGAGCAGGGTCAAGTACATCAGGTCGGTTTGTTGCCATGATCATTTTAACCTGCAAAAGAAATTCAGAGGGCAATGTCATTATTATCAGTCGATCATCAAGAATTAACATCAATAATGAGAAAAGGCTGATTCTTATTTATTTGTGTTATTTTGTGTCATTTGAAATATATAATATAATGAAGGGAAAAAAACTCAGCTATTACTAAATATCCTATATCTTTAAAAATGTTGATTTTAACCAAGTGATTAGGCACAACTCAAGTGGTTAATAAACTCCATTTAAAAATGGATCTTCGAGAGAACCAGAGTTTGAATTCTGAGAAGAACAATTCTTGGCCCGACTTTACTTGCCAACCGAACTCCGAATTACTAGGCTCCCTTCCCTAGGAATCGGATAGTTAACGCCAAAACAATGTTGATTATGAACTTTACAAAAATGTTGATAAATGATGAGCACAAAAGTCACTTCTTAGCATTTCCGTCACCGTTGCAAATGGGTCTTTGAATGTTCAAAGACACTAAAAAAAGATCACTTCTTAATATTTTCATCACCGTTGCAAATGTGTCTTTGGAAGTTCAAAGACAAAAATGTGAAAAATAATAGTCCCTGTAAGAAAGTATAGGATATGGAATTTAATTGTGAAAAATACGTGTCTAAGTTGTCTGGCGCTAGTCGTACAAGTGTGATACAGTGTCGGACACCGATCCAATGAGTTTTTAAGCAAAAGAAAAAAATATTAAGGACACTTGTCAGTAAGAATGTCGGACACCGCGACTCACTTAATTTTAGAGGTGTTCACGTTTCATAGGTTTTTTATGTTAACCCTCCAGTCCTCAGGTAAGTAAAGGCTGGCTAAAAATTGTTCAATACAGGATTTGAACTCAGGTTCTCCCGAACTATTCGTTCTCAAGTGAAACTCATTAACCACTTGGTCCTAACCACAAGATGATTATTTTCAAATCAAGTAAAAGAGAGTAGATAAATAAGATATACCTTTCCAAGTTGATCAAAACCATCAAGTTGATTAAGCAGCTCCATTAATGTTCTCTGAATCTCACGATCTGCACTTGTTCCCTCACTGAAACGACGACCACCGATGGCATCGATCTCATCCATAAAAATGATGCATGGCTAAGAGAACAGAGGAGATTTAGAAATTCTTTCAAGTTGATAAACCTATAGGAAGACAACTAAACACAAGAATATCACCTGGTGATCACGTGCATACCCAAACATCTCTCTTATTAACCTGGCACTTTCTCCAATGTACTTATCAATTATGGCACTTGAAACAACCTACATTAGGGAAAAAAGGAAGGTAAATACATTTTTCATTCAATTCAAAACACATAGAATTGATAGAAGATTCATAATCCAACCTTTAGGAAGTTAGCATCTATATTGCTGGCAATAGCCCTTGCTAACAATGTTTTACCCGTACCAGGAGGCCCATAAAGGAGAACACCCTGAAAGATGATCATATAAAGAAATGTCAAGTGTAATAGTTATAAGTATGGCTAAATAAGAGTTTGTTTGGTTTGGAAGAACGGTTTCTATTTTTGATTTTACTTAATAGAATGGCATATAATTTTCAATGCCTCTTGTTTTGAATGATTTTACGGGAAATAATGAAAGCAAAAAAAAGTACTACACGAATGTATGAAATCAAGAATAAAACAGAAAAATTGTGGAATTTTTGTAAATAAAGTAAAAACAGAACGTTTCTGCGTAGTACAAAACATTCCAAAAAAGGTAGAGATTTAGAAGACGGCATAGCTAAACACACACACACACTAACACTGATACATACCAGATACTGTAAATTGCAGTGAAAAGTTGATTACCTTGGGAGGTTTAATTCCAACTCTAAGAAAGAGCTCGGGATTCATTAGAGGCAATTCAATTGATTCCCTCAATTCCCTGATCTGATCAGATAAACCACCAACAGCAGAGTAACTAATATTACCGGGATCTTCATGAAGCATATTGTACACAACTGGATCAACCTAGCAACCAAATTGATAGAGGTTAGTGACAAGCAATCGTGGAAAAGTATTTGGAGATTTTTAGAATAAAGAAAAACAAACTAGAGAACCGAAAAGGTCACAAACACATTCCATCAAATAACAACAAAGAGAGAATAACTTACTTCACGAGGAAGAGCACGCATTATGGTGAGTGTTGTCATATCAAGAACCACTCTAGTCCCCGAAGTGAGCTTTTCCTTGTCCACTTTACTGCGGCAGCCAACCACATATCTTGGACCACTACTTGCTTTAACAATCACTAAAATAACAAAAACATAAAGATTTTAGACACATTGATCCATTCTTACCTTCATATCAATCGAGAATAAGATACTGGTTTTTGAGTAGGTGGATCACACATACAAGTTATAACAAAAAAAAAAATATCAAAGAGCGAATGAGATACACATGTTTAATATTTCATAAGAAACAAAAAAAAAAAAATCGAGGATAAAATAACTTCATGCAACAATCCAGGTTTAGTATGTAACAAACAACTTGCTGGTAACACTGGTAACACAAATGATCAAAAAGGATAACCTAAATATAGATGTCGTGATGATAAGAATGAAGTTGCAGAATTTGATAGCATGGGATCAGTGTTATCAAATATACGGCATAGCAGATATGCATGGTGGTTTTTGGGCTCACTACAATTGAAAATAATGGCCGGTATTGCGGGTTATTCCGCTATAATGGCACCACAAAGCAACCGATATGGCGGGATTTTGGCTATCCGCCATTGACAACCCTGCATGAGATGGCAATAATACAAAAAAAGAAAAGAGCAATTACATCGTTCATTATCAAGAGGCCTGAGAACTTCGCCAATTATCTGGCCAACACTTTGAAGAGACTTCAAATCATCTTCCGTTTTGTTGAACTCTTTCTTTGAAGCTCGCAAATTCTCCCTCACTGCATTTTCAATTTCGAAACCAAAGTCACTATTCTAATCCACAAGTATTCAATTCCATCATCAGAAAAAGAAAGAAAGATATCAAACCATAATAAAGAAGTAACACAACTAAAACTGATTGCTATTGTAAAATCATAATCATAACCAGAATTAATAATTTCCATTTTCGAAGAACAGGACTTGCTAAAAATAGATTGTAACAAGCCTAGCTTAGATGATATCTTCGATTAAGAACTATATTCAGATTCCATTGCTCAACTTGGAAATTATATACTTCATCAAAACAATCTCAACGAGACTTCAAACTAATTTTAACAATAGATCCAGTTGATAATCTTAACCTAATTTCGAAAAAAACAACTAAAATTATCCAGACGACGATTCTCCTAGATCGTCCAAAAAACCTAATTCAAGAAATTGATAGGGTTTTCCGATTCCAAGCAAATCAATTACTAAATAAGCCAAAAGCACAAACAGTAACACTACGAATTTGGAGAATAACTGAAAAGTGAAAACGATGAGGAATTTTAGATTCTGTTACAAGCGAAGGAAAATCGATGAAGAAAAAGAGAGACGAACCGGATCGAACTCTGGATTCCAATTCCTTGTGCTGAAGGAGCTTCTTCCGATACTCGGCGACCGCGGTACGGCGTCGCACGGCGTCTTCTGTGTCCGCCATGGTTGCGGTGCTACGAAATTGGAAAGATGGTAGGGGGTGAAGGTTGTTAGGTCGCACAGACTCGAAGGGGGTGAGTAGAGAGAGTAGTAGACTAGTTTGTGGACTACGAAAGCTTATTATGTTACTCGTTATGTCAAGTGACCCCAATTCTTTACCTTCGTAATAATCCAAAAATCAACAAGGTAAAATCGGGTTAAAAACTGAAAAGTTAAAAGTTTATTTTAGGATCTTACCAAACAGATCCTTATATCGAGTTCTTCAAATGATTTATCGTCTTGAACTCAATTCATTATTGAGAAAAAAAATTAAAATAACCAGGTTTAATAAAAAAATTACAGAAAAAACCAAGTTTTCGGGGTATTTACTAAACTGTCTAGGTTTAGGACCGACTGAAAGTGAATGCGCCAAATGAAATGGCGTAATAGTGTTGAAAATAGGTGAATGCGCCAAACCATTTGGCACACACTAAATTAGGGTGTGTTTGCGCCAAATGAAATGGCGCATTAGGCTATCCTTTTTGCCCTAATAGCCAAACCATTTGGCGCATTAGGGTTGCTCCATTTTTTTTTTCTTTTTTCTTTTTTTTTTCTTTTTTTTTAGTTAAGATTTGTTAATATATATATTTTTAAAATTCCATTTTTTTTATTAGTTAAGTTATATATATAAATAAATTATCAAAGTATTTTTTTTAGTTTTAAAAATGTAGTGCACAAAACGTAAATTGACATTTGTTAACCGAAAATGTAACATCGGTTTCAATATATTAAAGAAACGAAACATCGATTACAAATAATTAGAGAAACGATACATCGACACAATTGATTAAAGAAAATACAACAAAATGATCAATGGCGTCCATCACCAAGATAGCCATCCGTTCCACACCCTGGTCTTGTTATGACACATTTACCGCGATCGTGATCCCGCCGCGAATATTGGCACCACCCCTTTCCCTAGCTCTACCCCTACCCCTGCCCCTTTGTGCTTCTTGCTGGGTTTGTGTCACTGGGCCTGGAAGTGAGATGTCTCGTGGGTCGCTGTCTATGAATTCGTCCACGCCCCCATAATTTTCCGGAAAACGGCTGTTGTAAAGTCGGTTACCCATCCCCTCAAACGTGTTAAGTCGTGGTGGTGGAGTGGGTTGGGAAAAGACTTCAGGTTCGTAGCATCCAGCAGCACTAGAACTACCCTGATTAAAGCCGAATTGGTTTGACGGTGTTGCATAGCCGGAGGGGGTGCCACGGTGAGAGGATTCACCATGAGGACCATCGTCGGGACTTAGATGAAGGCTTGACGAACCGGGAGTAAGGTTTTGGCCGAAAGACCTTGTTGACCCTGCAAACGCTGCAAATCCAAATGGTTGTGATTGGGTCTGATATTGGTCCGCGGAATGATGGTGGTCTTCATATTCTTGTAATGGTTGAGACTGGGATTGGAAAATATTTGGTTGTCGGTAGTTGCGGGCGGAACGGGATGGAGTACTGAAAAGATTTTATTGTTGCTGCTGGAGTTGTTGTTGTAGTTGTTGTTGATGTAGTTGTTGGCGTTGTTGTATGCGTTGTTGTTGTCGTTGTTGTTGCCGTTGTTGTTGTTGTTGTTGTTGTTGTTCCTCTTCCGGTTGTTGTTGTTGGGGTAAGATGTAGTTGTGTGCACGGGGATCAATTAAATAGAACGGAGCTGCAATAAACAAGTTGGGGGATGTAGCTGTACGATACCAACTCATGTACTCGGGGGACGGTTTCATTTCATGGTCACTGACGGGGAAGTTTAGGACATATTGGCGACGGTCCTTCCACATCTGGCGGTGATCGGGTGCAAAATCCTTCCAGTTTTGGTGTGTCCATTGATGGTTAACTCGTCTGAGGTGCCACACTCCCAAGTCAACTGGAGGGTCGGGTATACGTTGACGCATTCCGAACTGTAGCATGACCCGGATCGTGTGAAAGACGATGTGGACGTGGATTTAATGTTTTGGACACACAGTGGAGAAGTTAACCGAGGCGTTGAAAATCCCCTCGTTCTTGCAGTGATACTTGAGTAGTTTAGATTAAGTGTTGTTTTATTTGTTGCAATGAGTGAGCGTGTACTACCAGTTGTTCTGTGTTATTTTCTTTTTTGCAATGTAATATCGTGATTTACCGGTTGTTTTATGTTGCCAGCGCCGGATCATTGAATTAAAATAAATGTGGTTGTTGTGTTAGTTGTTGTCGTCTGAACATCAATTACCCTAACGGATATGTACATTGATTAAAATACATATAATTATTAATTAAAATATATATATTTATTAATTAAAATATATATACATAATTATTAACTATATATATATAATTGATAATATATATAATTAATAATATATATACATAATTATTAATTATATATATAATTAAATTTATATATACAGTAAAATATAATTATTAATTAAAATATATATAATTATTAATTAAAATATATATAATTATTAAATAAAATATATATATATATATTAAAATATGTTTATATATATATACAGACCTAGATCAGTGTGCGTCTGTCTTTTATAATCAATTCAGAATCTTGGGACAGCCCTAGATCAGTGTGCGTGTCTTTTATAATCAATTCGGAATCTTGTGGCAGACATAGATCAGTGTGCGTATGTCTTTTATAATCAAATCGGAATCTTGGGACCGCCCTAGATCAGCGTGTCTGTGTGTTGAGACAATGTAAAGCTGTAAGAACCACCATATATAAGACAACCAATGTTTTCTAAACATTACAACTCACACTAGCAATTTTGCCTAATCTGACTTGATCTTACAACACCCACACACTTCCCCGTCGAAATGACTTCATCTACCCAGTACCTTGTGCATGCCCATCTAAACGGTGAGACTTACTCTCATGAAATAGTCGGTTTTGTGATGAGAAACACTCAGGTTGTTCCATTTTTGCTAAGCAAAAGAGCAAACTTTTCGTACTTCATTCAGCGACTATACGTTAAGATTGCAATGGGTCCTATCGCAAACGTTTTTTACCAATGTCCCTCTTTCAATGACGACAACACCGTCAAGTTTTATGAGATGGAGATTGCCACTGACGAAGACCTGCAAGATATGTTTACTACCCACGAATACTCTGGCTTGGATTCCATCGAATTGTACGTTACTCTACAGGTAGGGACACAAGAAACTCATGTTGTCCGGTCACAAGTTATAGACCCATCAGTCAACGAGCAAGAAGAAGTTGATGTCATAGACGAGGAAGAAGAAGATCTGGAAACTGAATTTGACGACATGGTCAACGAGGAATCCGACGACGAGCAACAAACGTTGGTGCCTCCAGCTCATGTGTACGCACCTCCAACACATATGAGTAACCTGAACCTGGAAGGTGACGAACCATCATCCGACATCTTCTTCACACCGTACATCCAAACTGACGATGAATTAAAGGAAGGAGACAAGTTTCCCTCTAAGGAGGCTTGTCTTAGAACAATAAAAAAATGGCACATGGCGCACAACGTTGATTTTGAAGTAGATCGTTCAAACCTGGAACGATATGTAATCACTTGTAAGAATCCAGAGTGTGGCTTCAGACTGTTGGCTTCTTATAGGAAGAGAAGTAATGCATGGAAAATAGGGTCGATTACGCAGCAACACACGTGTGTAAACCCTAACACTTCCCAAGATCATACGAAACTCAGTGTCGATCTCATCTGTCAGGAGATCTTGCCTCTAATAAGCTCTGATTCGTCTCTGAAGGTCAAAAATATTATCTCGCATATCGTTACAACCTTCAACTACACTCCATCTCACAGAAAGGCGTGGGTTGCAAAAACAAAGGCAATTGAGACAGTCTACGGCAACTGGGAGGAGTCATACAAAATTCTTCCCCGATACCTCAATGCGCTACACAGTTACGCACCTGGCACTGTTACTATTCTAGAGACACTGCCCGCGCATGCCCCGGATGGAAACCCTGTCCAAGGAAACGGAATATTCCATCGGCTTTTTTGGGCGTTCAAACTTTGCGTACGAGGATTTGCACATTGTAAACCCATACTTCAAATTGATGGGACATGGTTATACGGCAAATACAAAGGAACCATGCTCATGGAGGTTGCACAAGACGGGAACAACAACATATTTCCAGTGGCGTTTGCAATCGTCGAAGGTGAAACTGCGGCGGCTTGGAGTTTCTTTCTAAGGAACCTCCGAGAACATGTTGCTCCTCAGCCTGACATATGTTTAATCTCTGATAGGCACGCTTCCATAGAGAGTGCTTATAATAATCCAGCAAACGGATGGCATGACCCCCCTTCAAAACACGTCTATTGTATTCGCCACATCGCCCAGAACTTCATGCGGGAGATCAAGGACAGACATCTAAGAAAGGCCTTGGTCAATGCTGGTTATGCATTGACCCAACCCACATTCCAGCATTATTAGAGTGAGATTGTAATGACAAATCCAGAGGCAGGTAGTTGGGTAGATAACCTTTCTAGGGAGAAATGGACAAGGGCTTACGACAAGGGCGTGCGATGGGGCCATATGACGACAAATCTCGTGGAATCCATGAATGGCGTTTTCAAAGGCATTCGTAACCTTCCAATCACAGCACTAGTGGAGGCTACATACTTTAGGATGGCTTCACTCTTCTCAACGAGAGGCAGGAAATGGGGTGATGTTAGGCAATCTGGTCAACTATTAAGTGATAGTTGCATGAAATTTATGCAACAGCAATCGGCAAAAGCAAACACTCATCAAGTAACTTCTTTCGACCGATTCAATCGCACGTTCAGTGTGCGCGAGACAATTGACCACAATGAGGGATTGCCAAGACAACAATATAGGGTTCTTCTGGACGATGATTGGTGCGACTGTGGAAGGTTTCAAGCTTTTCGTATGCCTTGCTCGCACGTCATAGCTGCATGTGCGTATGCGCACCGCGACGCTAAATCACTACTGTCTCGGATTTACAAGACTCAGACATTGCTCAGAGTTTACAGTGCTGCGTTTCCAGTGGTAGCCAAGGAGGATTACTGGCCTGAGTATGATGGAGAGGTAGTTTGGCATAACGACGCAATGCGGCGAAAGAAAAAGGGTCGTCCCAATAGTACGGATTAGAACCGAAATGGACGTCCACGATAAAATGGAACGAAAATGCAGCATTTGTCGTCAGGTGGGGCACAATAGAAAAAGATGCCCTAATCGTGGCGCGACCTCGTCGCAAGTTTAATATAATCTGTATTTTTTTTTACGACAATGTATCAGTTTCCCTTACCACCTCTTGTAACCGTTCATCGGTCTTTCATCAATAAATTGTGCTTTAGTGAAAAACCGATATCGATAACGCAAACGTTATTTAGGGTTAGTGATAATTTTACGAACTCGATTTATTAGACGTTTTTACGAAAATAAAAGACCGGAATAAAAAACGGTGCGCGAAAATACCCGAAACGGGTTAATTTTGATAAAAAAAAGGCACACACATAGGAGCCAAATGAAATGGCGCCTATGTGTTAAAGGTTGGCCTTATGCGCCAAATCAAATGGCTAAAAATTTTTTGCCCTAAAATTTACACATTTGCGCCAAATGGTTTGGCTTGTGCCCCTATGCATGCGCCATTTCATTTGGCGCATTCACTTCCAGTCTGTTCCAAACCTAGACAGTTTGGTAAATACCCCAAAAACTTGGTTTTTTCTGTAATTTTTTTATTAAACCTGATTATTTTAATTTTTTTTCCATTATTGACTCTCTTCTTAATTTGATTTTTTTTTTTAAATTTAGTTTGATTATTTGACCATTAATATAGTTATTATATAATAATTAGAGATTAGTTTCTACGTTTGTGATTTTTCTAAAACATTACATTAGGATATTATTTTGTTGTGTTTGTTTATAAAAATGTATATAAATATCTAGATTAGTTTACATGTTCTTAGTTTGTTAAAATCTTACATTGTTTTGATTTTTGTATGGTTAAATATATAAATGCGTAAGTACAATTTTTTTTTTTTAAGGATATAAGTGTGTGTTTGAGTCTAATTTACATATTATATCTGATACTATATTAAATGTGTTAGAATCTAAATTAATTTAAAAGGTAAGTGCAAAATAATGTGAGATTCCATATAAGTGTACTATCTAACATTCTCTCTCAAATTCACGATGCATTAACAAGAAGCATTAAAAGTTTATCAAAACAAAAAATATTAAATGACGCTCTTGCTATCACAATACATAGGAGTGAGTTTAGAGATGGAGAGATACGCAGGTAAGAAAGAGAGGTGTTATGTATGGCTTCTTGCTTTTTCAAGAAATAAGAGAATTTCTTAGAAAAAACAAATGTTGTTGTATACTTGCAATCAGTTTGATCATCAGCCCAATCTGCATCAAAGTAAGCATGTAACTCAAACGAAGAAGATGAAGGAAAAAGGACTAAAATTGAGTGCCTTGAAGATACCGAAGTATGCGAAGAATAGTTGTCTAATACATTGTAGTGGGAGAAACAACAAATTGACTGACAATATGCATTGCATAAGTCAGTGGCGGAGTCAGAAATTTTAAGGAGCCCGGACAAAAAATTTATACCTTGTTTTTACTAATTTTACACCATGTTTATACTAATTTTACCCTTAATTTTGTCTAAAAATGTTGCCCTTTATTTTGTTCAAAAATTTTACACCCTATTTCTACTAATTTTGCCCATAATTTTGTCTAAAAATTACTAATTTTGCCCCTAGTATTGTCTAAAAAATCAACTATTAGATGGGGAGTATACAACGAAAGGAGGGGTTAAGCCCGGGCGTGTGCCCGAGCTCGCTGGGCTATAGCTCCGCCCCTGGCATAAGTAATATCACGTCTGGTAATAGTAAGATACACCAAGCTACCATCCAAAGTACGATAATAAGTGGAATCTGATAGAGGAACGCCATCAGAGAAAGAATATTTCACATTGAGCTCAAGAGAGCGATATGATGATCTAGTATCAGAAATGTGAGCTTGTTCAAAATTGTTGGCAATATATATTTAAATTAAGAAAGAAGATAACCATTAGAGGAGTATGCAACCTCAATTCCCAAAAAAATCGCAAGAAGGATAACGAGGAGGTAAGGGTATAGATGGAGTAAGATTAACAATCGCAAGATGTTGTTGTATAGTCATGGGATAGGACATTTATGTGTGTGTATATACATATACATACTAGCAATAATATCAATCATGTACTTCTCAACATTACAATCACTAGAAATACATCATCAAAGACAAAAGAATCAATATGAGCAAGCTCATACTTATTAGTAGCATAAGAATAAGAAGAAATAAAGGTAAATGTTGTGTGTTCAAGAAATAAAACATGACACTATAACAAATAACGCTTTTTATGATGAAACTTTCATCTCAGCCAGAAAAAAAATCAAGGTATTATGTCAAGGCGCGCCATGTTTTATTTCTTTATAAAAATAAAAACAACATATTCCTTCAATTTTTAGTAAAACCGCAGGGAAAAATAAATCAGGACACGCTTCAAATCTCGGCTTTTGCAGTTTATGTTTTTATTTGTTTATAAGTGAATATTAAATTATCTATCCCTTCGGTTTCCTTTAAAAGTGAGGGATAACATAATCACATTTTACTATAAAAGCACTCGTTAAACATATTTTACCCTAATCATAACTTATATGTTGTCGCCCAAACTAGTACGCGTCATTCTTTGGAATGGATTGCAAGACAAGAAAAAATATTCAATGTTCTTCTATCCTTACACAAAATATTTTTTTCGCCCTTGTAATCTATCTCACATAATGATGTTGATGTTGTTGTTGAATTTTTGAGCAACCATCAGTTAAAGAAGGAAGCTCAACCTTTGAAAAATAATATGTTGATAGACTGCAAGTGCAGAAAATCATTCTTGCTTCAACTTAAACAAATATGAGAGCTTCTCAACCTTTTAAAAGTTAAACAAAGAATGTAGCATAACCTTTGAAAGATATATGCATTAAAATCTGGAATTACAACTATGAATCTGGGTTTTTTAATATTCAGTGTAAACAATGTAATGTTTTAAAAAAATAGATATCATTCACCTCAGTTTTATTCTAAAATCGAGGGGCTTACTTATCTTATTTTATTTATCTATTTAAAATAGAAAATACGTTTTCCCTCTTTTTTTAAATCGAGGGAATATGTTACACATCTACAACAATGAATCTCTACCCTACATTCTTAAAGGAATAACGCTAAAGTTATTGTCAAAACGTCAATCCCCAACAAACTATCTACATCCACCAATATATATCTTTCTTCTGAAAGCATTTGCCTTGATAACATTTGCTCAAGATAATAAAATTTTGGAACTTCAAAAATCTTGTAAAAGTTCTCAATGATATATTGCAAGTGCAGAAAATCATGCGTGCTTCAAGTTAAATAAATAAGGGATATCAACATTTGAATAACTTATTAAAAGTTTTATGCAGTCAAACTATTGAACTTGAAAAGAATGTGCACAAAAGGTATGTACATTATTTTCCAAAAGGATCTGGATTAAAGCAAAATGTATTGTTCTCCAAGAACAACGGCTACTATGATAATATTGCATTTGTTGTAATAATGTTATTTAATATTCTGTGTAAATAATGTAATGTTAAAAAAAATCTTATACACCTTTTATCTCGGTTTTTGTCCGAAACCGAGGAAATAATTTTGACCTGATAATTGAGAATATTGATGATCACTGTCCTTAAACAAATTTGTGTCGTTCATTTCATGAGTATCAACGCTCAAGACACTTCCATTAGTGATCCGCGTGAAACCTAAACGACATCTATTATAAAATCATGATGAATATTAACATTTCTAATCTAAATGAAACGTGAAGCACTTGAAACCTAAAGACGTTTGAAAAAGTTATTTATGTTGGATTGCAGTAGCACAAAATTATGGGTTCAAGGTTTGTTTTCTTAAATATTTATTTGAGCAGAAAATCATATATTTGAATATTGATTTTAATTATCTTACCTTTTTTTTTTCCATAAAAAAAAATGCATGCAAGATCTATATAGAATAATCTTAAATCCAACATTTAATCTTTCCTAAGATTCAATAATTCGAAGATCTAAAATCTAGATCTTCAGAGAATTTGATTTTTATTTAGATCCCTAGGAAATTTGATTTTTTATTTTAATATTATGTGTAAACAGTGTAATATTCTAGATAAACAATTTTTAAAAAATGGGAAATGCTAACGAGTGCCCCAGGGGCATTTGTTGAAAGTATTTGTGGGTAAATATTTTCGGTAATATATCGTATCCACAGGGATTGGTTAATATCACTGCTGTTCTATAGTTAATTATTTTGAGTTAGAAAAAGTAATTGGATTTATTTTATGATTATGATACTATCAAATTTAAACAATAATTTAAATGCAAATAATGAACGTTTGTTAACGATTAAGGAAGTATGTTGAGCTTTAGGGTTCATCAACCTATTCCTATACAACTTATCAATTAATTCACAATTGAACAATCATTTGAATTACTATCTTCACTTATCCTCAAATATGATTCCATGTCTGCAAATCAAATTAGATAAACTTTTACCGGTATGAGATTCGATCTCTCCAAATATCAATATCGATAATAGTAATAAGGAACGATAATTATGAAAAACAATCACAATTCCATCTCTGCAAATTGAGATTGAATCAATATAGTAACCTAGGGCAAAAGTTAAAATCCTTTCTTTCGATCAAAGATTCAACAATGGTGTAAAGTAAAAACAAGGTTTCTTATTGATAATAAATTCAAACAATTGTTCATAGGAAATAATCAATGGTATTGTATATTCATAGGTTAACTACTACCTTAAACTCAACAAGAGGAATTTAGCTCTCCATAAACATGATGAACACACAAGAATCAATGGAGGGATTCATCTTCATCAACGGAATGTCTTCAATTGGTAAAGATTTGGCCTTCGATTGTTGTTCTCGGCTTCAAACTCAGAATGCTCTCCTAATTTCGCTCACAAAACAATACTCCTCTTCACTTGGAAGCTAGGGCTTCTATTTATAAGTTTTGGGCTTTTAACGCCGAGGCCGCGGCGCGGCAACGGAAGTGCGCGGCGCGATCAAAAACAGAAACTTTGGCGCGGCGCTGGCTAGAACTCCCGCGGCGCGCCCTTGTCAAACTTCATCTTTTTGCTTTGCCTTTGAGACTTCCAGCTTTCTTTCCTCTTCATGTTTTCCTAAAGCTCCAGTTCAACTCTAAATCTGCATCAATAATACCCACAAGTGATTCGATTTGCTTTACACATGAACTAAACCTTTTCAGTTCAATTCTCACTAAAAACCTATGGATCTATCACAATTTGCATTAGTTTAGAGAAGAAATCACTTATATTAACACATGAATTTACCATTAATTCACTCCTAACAAACTCTCCCCAACTTAGAGCTTTGTTTGTCCCTAAACAAAATTACTTACCTCCAACAAAACATACCAACAGTCATGCAACAAGTTTTTCAAAAAGGTTTCTCAAGTGGTTCAATTTAGCAACCAAGTCAAAATACTTCTCCTCTTCCTGCAAACTCAGAACATACACATGAAACAAATTTTGAAAGCAAATTACCTCCAGAAATTCAAAACACTACACAATTGTAATTGAATCAGCACTAATCACTCTCATCAAAAAAGTATGATGAATAAAAGAGGGGTTAAACACTCATCCAAACAATTAAATCAACAAAGATCCATATCATACATTCACCAAATTGTTAGCATCAAGTCGTGTGGAATCTGAGAATCAGAAGGTCTTTCTAGGGTTGTAATGCGGTTTAGATTCAAAGAAAAGAAGATAATCAAGGGTTGTTCCTAATCTAGGGAAGCATCCAAATCATAACTCATTCCTTCTTCTCTATACTTTAATTCTCACCCATTCATCTTTTTTCATTCGTAGCTCAGTGTTTCTTTTTCTTTGCTTTTTTTTTTTCAACAACTGTTTAGATTCAAACGTTGTTCTTTTTCAACAATTTTTTTTTCAAGCTACGAATTTCTTTTATCCTTCACAGATTACTACCTGTACTTACTCTTCTTTTGATTGTGACTCTCCCCAACTTGGAGATCAACCCGTATCTAGATTATATGAATGCTCCCCTACTTTCTAAAAAGGTCAAAGAGAAAACACATCACCAAATTTTATGGTTGATGGTCCAAAACAAAACTTTTTATTGAGATCAAAGCTCACTAGGTATTTTCCTTGGTATAAACCGAAATATTACCCCTCGGTTTCTAAATAAACCGAAATATTAGATACGGAAGTTTTAAAAATAATAAAAGTGTTGTTGTTGGGGTTTGAACCCATGTGCATATAGTGTTACCCCTTGGTTTTTAAAACACCGAAGTATTAAGTGACAACATTTCATGACGTCATTTGTTACCTCGCTTTTGAGGTGTTATGTGTTTTTTTAGTAGCGTGATGAGAAACATAATTTTTTTTATGAATAAGACATAATTTACTGCTGAACAAGGACATAATTTATTTTTTTCAACTTGTGGAAAAATAACAAAACAAGTATAACCAAATACTTTTAAATAGGAATAGTTAAGAGCATAGACATACAAATATTCAAATGAAGGAAAACCTACAGGCTACAGTGACATATGACAAAATTATATTAATAACATGGACAAATGTACGAATTGTTTCACCTTAAAACTCACACGGAACTGAAGCAGACAAAAAAGGAGAGCGAGCAGTTATAACAATATGACGATACTTTCTTTCAACAAAGTCATTTTTATTGAAGAGTATCAGAACATGAAGTCTGGATAATAGTACCATCATAAACAAACAACTCTACTAATTTATTATAAAGATACTCTCCACCTAGTTTACAATGAAAACACTTTATAACAACATTATGTTGAATTTTAACCATTGTACGAAACATGTGATAAATGTTTTAAAATTATGAACATTTTTTCATAAGATATATTGCTTCCTGATTTCAACCATATTTAATGTTATTTTATCATCATAAACATTTAAAGTGAGCGTACCTTTTTTCTAAATCGATATTGCAACGACTTGTCAGTAAGAACAATTACCAAGAATGAGAGGTATATTTTCATCTTCAAGCATGTCCATGATCACAAAGTCAACTGGAAAGATAAATTTTATCTATTTTAACCAGCGCATATTTTGATATCCTATATGGATGCTTTGTGGAGTGATATGCAAATTTTAAATTCATCCTTGTATCACTGACTTTTCCATTAGCAAGCTTCGTATACATTGACAATGGCACTAGACATAAACTAGCTCTTGAATCAATTATAATCTTTTTGAAAGTTTTGTCTTTTATACTTCATGGAATTATGATAGATCCAAGATCTTTTGGTTTAATGGGGATTCTTCTACATTGTGATATTGCACCACACTTCTCAATTAAAATTATTGACTCATTTCCCAATGTTCTCTTTGTAGAAATTATCTCTTTTATGAATTATTGGTACACGGATATTTGCTCGGCTACTTAAAGAAAGGAATGTTGATCTCTAACTTTTTAAACATTTCAATAAATTTCTCAAAAAAAGTCTCGTTTTGATCCTTCTTCTTCACCATTTGAGGACAAGGTATCTTAATCACCGATTTAGTCTCATTTTTAATTTTCTCTTTAGTTGGATGTTTGGGAAGCATGAATTATTTTGGCTCTTTCTTGTTCTCTTTCATTTTCAGATCTACCTCTATAAAATGCTCATCATTTGTTGCCTCATCTTTTTCATCTTCAGCAACCTTCTAACTTCTTGTTATGACAGCAGTAACATTGATATGATCTATGGAATTTGTGAATATGGCGCTCGAAGTACTCCATTGTGCTTGTTGTGAAACATATAGTTCTTTTTTAATCACTCCCCTTTTTAATCTTTGCGGATAAGGCAATTTGATTTCTGGCTTTGGAAGTTTATCTTTTTGAGTTATGGTGGTAACAATATTGACTCTCGCGATTTCTAGGATTACTTATGGCGTTGCTTGAGAGATTACCTTGAACTTGTTGTGAAATTTATTGAGCTATTTGTCCCACCTAATCCTCTAGATTTTTGTATAAATGACATAATGTTCCTTAGGTTATTCATGGCTGTTAGGGCCAACTGCCATTTATTCTTGAATGCGACACTTGTCACAGATGTTAGGGCGAACTGTCACAATTTTTCTAAGAAATCCAAGTAACATAGCCATTACCTTTTTCATTCCTTTGTTTCCCCTCTTTTTTCTTTCTTTTTTTTCGTTCTTTCGTTCTTCTATTTTTTTCCTTTCTTCTCACCTTTTTTCTTATATTTGTGTCTTCTTACTTTATTTTTTCCACTGACTTATTTTCAACATTTTCTTTTGTTCAACCCTTTGAAGATGGCAAGTCAGTGACGCGAAACGATGAAAGACTGAGAGATGAGACGAAATCAATCAATCTCTTCTTTCTTTTCCCTAAAATCAAATAGGAGAAAAAAACCTATCATCTCAAATCCTAAAATTGAAGAGATGAATATTTCCCCCTCACTTTACCAACCTGTCGTTTTCAAATCTCTCAAAGGAAGAATCATAGAACAAATCAAATGAAAAATGACTCCTCAAATGTGACCGTCGTTTACCATTTATGCCTTTCATTGCATGTATTGATGAGGCAACTACACCTACTAAGTTTGTGAAATTTATCTGTGTGAATAAAAGTATCTAGTTAGAGTTAGTCAGGTTCACCTTCAAAAAGTTGTCATTCCCAAATGCTAGTTTGCTTACGTGTTATGAATAAGGAATAATAATAACAATAACTACTCAATTAACATCATGTGTAATTGATGATCATCCTTATTTATATTGTCTTAATTTGATTCTTCTAAATGAAAAGAAGGAGAAAAACAAAAAAAAAGAGACTTAGGTACAAAACCTTAGTTGAATTAACATCTAAGGAGGGAGTCTTTAGTCTAGATTTTACAGTTTGTGTTTCTACGATGCCCTTGGTGTTAAATTGGTTACTGAGAGAATTAATCTTTAGCCAATTCAAACTTGGATTCATATTCGAGTATCAGCGATAATATTTTCACGAGCTTCTTATATGTTGTGTTGTTACGTCTGAAATTTTCCTAGGCAGGCCAAGGTTCTTGAGGACAAGCAACAATTCAAGTGTTGGGGACTTTGATCATTAGTGTTTTTACCATTTTTTAATTAGCTTTCTTTCTATCTTTCTTGTATGATTTATTCGCATTTTACTGCAAAAAATGGAAACTTTTCACTATGTTTCAAGTATAGAACATTTGGCACTAATCATTGAAGAAAAGAGAGGAAAAGGCATAAGAGGAGCGAGCATACAGTGGGGATGACTACCCATCCGTCATATGCATGACGCCCGTCATGGCCGAAATGATGGTTGTCATGGACGAAAGTAGAGAAACAAGGATCTAACATGTTGAAGCCATGACAGACAACCAGTCATCATCCATGACACTCGTCATGGAACCAAAATCCATAACTTGAAGAGATGACGAGCAAGTCGTCATTACAAATGACATTCGTCATCTGCCCAATCACCACGGTTTCTAGTTATTGTATCAATTGCTTTCTCTTAGCCATTTTTATGTGTACTTAAGTGAAGCCAACTGCTAATTCGTGACAAAAGGAGCATATAATATGTGTTGTAACACATAGGAAAGGCTCATACATTTATTGTACTAGAATTACTCAATAATTTCCATTGTTTATGGAAAGTTGAAGTCTTCCTTTACTTTTTTGTTGTCACAACTCGTCTGTGTTTTTATTTTGCTACAATTGTATTAAATCAAAACTCTCCATTTGGAACATCTTTAATCTCAGAACTATTCATTTCATTACAGGTTCTACTTTACTGTGTGTTACAATGTACGTTCATTATGTTTATGTTGTTTTATCATTAATCATGTTTGAGTAGTTAGGGTCTAAGACATGAGGGTTGTCATACCGCCAAATCTCAACGAATTGTATGAGTATGTTGTTTTATCATTAATCATGTTTGAGTAGTTAGGGTCTAAGACATGAGGATTGTCATACCGCCAAATCTCAACGAATTGTATGAGTATTAATCGTAACGAAAATGAAAGTTTTGTTTTGTAATTACTGTTTTTTTAAAAGAATGGCATCCGCTACGAAAGTAGGAACGCAGAGATACCTTTTGAGTCGAAAGGGCATAAATGACATCCGACTTGCGCATTTAAAGTCCAGTGACGTGGTGACGAAAGTTGGCATCATTACTAGTTTTAGTGTTTTCTAGATAAAACATAATTCTCATTATAATCAATATGATGATTTGTATGAGTGAAGCTGGGGGACAAGAATTATTGTACTGGACTCTTGTTTTTAATATTAAGGAAAGTCAAATATTTTATATTTTCGCGCAAACAAACTAGTTTTCACATTGCCTTGGATACCCATTTAAACAATAGAGAACTATACTTGACCATTGATCTCTAAGAATGATAACTCTTTTTATTACTTAAATATTGCAATCTATCAAAGATTCAGAAGTAAGGTGGCAGTTCTTCTTAGATTTGGAAGGATTATCATGACAATCCCTGAAGAAGGTAAGGTGGAGGGGAACCCAATGGTACTGAAAACATGTAAAGAAAAAATCACCTCAAAACCTGATAGAATAGATAACCCAATGGTACTGAAAACTATAAAGAAAATATATTATAAAGTGGTCCTTAAAAATTGTTCAACACTACTAAATTACTACTAGCAAAAAATGGACCAACGTGTAAAACATATTTTCTTCTCAAAAAAGGGAGTGGAATTTTACTCGTATGAGAGTGTAACATAAGTTTTCCTCTGAAAAGTTATATATCAGAATCCTATACATCGACCCATTACACATACCATACAGAACAAAGAAAGTGAGATATGCAATTCATTCATAATCGAACCATCTCCCTTTTTCTTTGGAATCAATTTACAATTTAATAGTAAAGTACCTAAGCTAGATTTAACTGTGTTTTGCCTTCTGTAAAACTTCTTTGAGAACCACTGCAATTCTCTGTGACATATGGTGCTCCAGAAACCTCTCTTTCACTCTCTCATATCCTTTTTTTCCCATAGTCAGTCTCTTCTCAACATGAGTTGCCAGTTTCACAATGTTATGCGCAAGAGGTGTTACACCTACCTTGTTAGCAGGATGGAGCAAACCGGTTGTCCCATTCACCACGATCTCAACAGTGCCTCCAGCTGCAGTGCCCTGCAAATATTTTTATGGAAACAAAAACAATATATAAAAAATAAAAGTAGACAGGTGTAAACATAAGTATATTAAAGGAAAGGCCACATTGACAGGACAACTCAAATATGTAGTGAAGAGATACCAGTACAGGCAGGCGAAATGCCATTGCTTCGATGGTTATCCTTCCAAAACATTCTCCCCGTGCCTGGTATAAAGAGAAGCGCATTGGTGAATGAAGCCCATAAACCAAAATAATAAAAAATTAAAACACAATTTGCATACAACAAAAATGCCTATTGTTAGGTCCTTTCTAAACTAGTGAACTTTGTCTGCAAACATCATGGAAATCAAGCAAATCAATTTACATGGAAGAATCTGGATATGAGATGAAAAGGCCAACCAATCAGGATGGCAGAACTGAATCAATACGGTTGTGGGTGTAATATGTTTGGGAAATTAGAAAAACTAAAGTTTAAGGTTGTCATCATAGTGCCGTGAGTTAAGGGGTCATCATGGGTCATGGCCTCCATACACTACCATGTACCATACAGCAACTCTAATATATGCTATGTTCCATAAACAAATTGCCAGTGTGCATTATCAGAAGATACCTGAGAATTCTGAACAAGAACATCAATAGAAGCCAAGTAAGGAGCCACTGCTAGAGTTTTGTTAACAAAGTGAACACGGTCCTGAATCTTTTTCTCTGAAACAAATTTGCGCAGTTCCATTTCGAACTTTGTCTGAGCATTCATATCACTCCCTACAACTATAGCATGTAAAGATGGCAACTGGAGTTTCTTTTCCTGAATGAGCTGCAAACTTTCATGAAAGGCACGAAGAAATAGATCTTGTCCTTTACCACGTGAAACACCTGCACTTAAGAAACCCTAGGCTCAGAATAAAGACTGGCAAAAGAATTGTAAAAATTAACACAAAGGGTATACAGTACACTATACAGAGGGAGCATTAATTTGGCATGCACAACAAAAGAAAAGAGAAACAACAAGCCAAACAATGTTAATTTGGCAAAGGTAGTATAACCTTGCAAGCATGTCATGTACTGCATTGGATGGAAATATTATGAAACCAATGCAATGAATAAAAAATGAATATCAAATGGGTATAGGTAAGTGACATACTATTTATGATGGCAAAAAGTAGATCATCATTTCTAACTCCAAGAGACTCCCTAACATGCTCACGAAGAACCCTCTTTGCTACACTATCTTCTGCAACTTCCATAAGCTCCTTGCTATTTCCGAGATGTACAACATAAGTTTCAGGCATTTTAATTCTACAAAGTCAGGCAAAAGCTTACAGTAAGAAACATGATTTAAATTGCAGTGACACAGAATACATAGCAGTAAAAGTTTATTAAATGGAGCCGAAACATACCCTAAACGCTCCCTAGTTCTATTCTTCCAGTACTCTGCAGTTGTATGTGAATCAATCATGGCACCTGCAACAAAAGGGAGGTGCTTAACATATTCCACTTTGAAATAATGGCCTCGCATTTCATGAATCCACCATAAAACCTTAGGAAGAACGAGGGTAACTTTTTCCTTCAAGACGGCATCCAGCCACTTTCCAGCTACAGCAGTATTTAGAATGACCAGATCAGCTTTAAGAGCTGTATCTACAGCCTTTTCACCTTTGGCGGGCATGACCTATTAGAAGCCAAACATATGAAAATAGACCACACTTAGAAGTTCCATTACACTTGGAAATGAACTGCAGGTAAAGGCATTTCTTACAGATTGGAACTATTATTCTACTCAATCAAGACAAAGAAGAAAATAAATACCAAATTGATTACACAGTTGCTTAACTCGTACTTTTGTGGGTTCTACAGTGCCACATGTGAATTAAGTTCATTCAATAGACCTCACAAATTAGTGCACCAAGTTGATTGTACATTACTCAACTTTCAACCTTAATTGGGCAACTTCAAAAAGTTCACTACATGGATCTCAGAAATTAGAGAACTAAGTTGATTTTGTTTGAAATTGAGTTGGAATTTTTTTTTTTATGATAAACGATGGTTCTTTATATCAGGAACACCCCTTAAACTTAAGCAATCATGGGCTCAAGATTGGTTATCTTTCAACTTTGGTGACTTTGTAACTTTGTCTCTATCTCTAACCAAACATCATCTCTTATTTAAATAATTTATTTAAATCATTCATCTATCTTATAATTACACCAAAGTCACCAAAAAGTAAAGGCACACTCCATCCATTCCCGCAATCATGGCTGCCGCTGTCACATAGAAACACTCCAATGGTCCAAAATTCTGTTCTTAAATCCAATATTTCCATTGGAGTTGCTCTTACAACAACACATCCATTCTCCAGCCTCTCTCAAAATTGTATTGTTAATTTACATAAAATGAATAGCACATCAATCAGTCATATACTTTCACTAGAAGTACTCTATTTGTAGGATTTAGTTCTCCTAAAGTTAGCATGGTTAGCGTGTAAGTAAGCAAGCAAGTAGTCTCAACCTTGATGAGAATGCCAACATTTGATATTTCAATACCGATATCAAGTGTTTGAGTCGAATCCCTATTTGTAAACTTACCAGTGTATTTACCAGTAATTCAAAATATGAAAAAACTTAAGCTACTAAACTAGAGTAGTCAATAGCGGCGCTATCCCGCTATAATGGAGCCCGGCCGCTATGGAAAAGCCTTAACGGTGCAGAACACTATAGTGGCCGCTATAGGGTAAATAATGGGTAGTGGGGGCATTTATGTCCTGCTATGCTTTTCCCCTATGAAAAACAAAAATTACCCCTTAAATTTAAAAGGTTTTAAGGGTAATTTTAGGTTTTTCAATCAAATTTGAGTTGAGACTCAACCCTAAGTCCCTAACCTTCCTTAACCGACATTTTTGCACTTCACCATTTCCAAAGAAAATTTCAAGTTCTTCTTTTACCTCTCTCTACACTTCGCTGTTCCCTCTGCGCTTCATATTTTCATAATTATTATTCATATAATTTGTCAAAATAAATGATCAAATAGCGGCTATCCCGTAATATGCTATCCCACTATCCCATTTTTGGGTCGGCCGCTCCGCGCCGCTATCCAGGATTGACTACTCTTTACTAAACCCTCTTAAAATATTTCCACCCAGCATTACTTTGACACTCAATATACAAGACTTTCAACTACAATCTTCTCAATTAGCAAGAGTTAAACGTAGCCATACAAATTAGGAAACATGTTTTCCTATCTAAGATACTAAAAACCAACCAAGTAAACAACCATTAAGATAAACACACCCTAATCAATAACAATAAAAAGTAAAAAAGAATGAATTACCTGAACTCCTCTATCCAACATTTTACTTTCCAAACTATAAATAACCTGATCACGTTCATCCGGATACTGATTCGTAACCCAAACAACCTCCGAACCAACTCCTCTCAAAAGAAACGCCAATTCCATCAAAAGCAAAGGTCCACCCGAAAGCGACAGCTCATGCGAAACCATCAGAACAAGCTTCGACTTCATGAAATCCAACGGACTAGGACCCGACGCAACATTTCCGCCGCCGCCGGAGGCGGCAGAGTGAATCCGACTCTTTTCTGCTTCGAAGATCTTGGTGTTACACGAATCGGAATTGTTTCTGATGAAAAGCACCATCACCGTTGAAATGGACAAGAAGGCTAGTAACATTAGCGGCCATTTTTTCTTCGCCGTTGCCACTGAATGCTTCGCCATTCTTTTACAGCTTTATTGGATTTTCTAGTTTCGCATTCTGTTTTTGATTTTTTTAGGGTTTTTGGTCATTGGTTTTGAATTGAGTTGTTGGAATTGGTTGTGATTTGTGAAGTGGTTCAGGGGAGCTTCAGGTGTCACTCAGGCATGCTACCAGATCGGAGATTTTGCTGCTAATTCAGAAATCATAGACTAAAGAACTGTATTTTATTCGTTTTTTGGTTGAAAATGAACTGTATTCTCACAGTGATTGAACCAACAGTGTATGGGCCTTTTTGGTCCAATCAATGTGTGGGCTTTGTGCCCCATATGTTTTTCAATAGACAATTTCTTTGTGCCCCATAATACCCCTGACTTCAGAGATGCATCTCCGAAATCATCTTCGATTTTTTTTATTTATATTTTTATAATTTAGAGATGTATTTTCGAAAACACTCATTTTTTGGTGTTTTCGAAAATGCATCTCCGAAAGCACTTATTTTTCAATTTAAACGTTGGATTTAAATTGTCAGGTGTTTTTTCGGAGATGCATCTCCGAAAACACCAATTTTCACATTTTCTATTATTTCGGAGATGCATCTCCAAAATATACTCTGATTTTTTTCTTTACAAAATAATGATTAATCCCATATTTTACATTAATCGACAAAATTGCAAAATAGAATCAGATAACACGTAAACTATAATAAATACGGCTATATTAAATAATGGTAATTGTTTAGAAAAGTAAAAAATGTAAACATATTACAACTCAACAAAATGTCATGAATAAAACATAAATAGGCAACTACTACTGATTATGCCTAATCCTAACTCCCTGGGACCTCCTCTGCCTCCTATACGCCACCATCGGCCGCGTCACTGACCATCCTCTCCACAATGACAACTGCCTCTGGACCGCCCTGCTCAATAATACCTCTGTCCAATGCATCCTGCCCAAGCATCTATATTCGCTGGCATACCGGGAGATTAGTGGCATGGTCATCATCGGCCTGCTGATTCTCCAAGATCTCCTCATGTGCTAGCCTAGGTGGATCTCCGGGAGCGTCGGGTGTCATCAAAGGATGTTACACCCAATAAAACCATGTCACGTATCCATTTACGCAATGCCAGCCCTGGGTGGCCACCATACGCGGATACTCCTCAGGCACCAAATGATGTAGTCGTGTTCAAAACACTTTAGTTGTTAGAAGTTATGGTACTCCGTGCCTCATACAGTACCAGATAATAAAGATAATCATCAAAGCACAATATCCATATCTCTATGTGTCATAGTGAGAGGAGAGGACTTTGAAAGATCTTTAGAAATAAACTGCATGTAGCTAAACTATAATATGACACGCTCAAACAGATGAGAATATGTGAGGCGTGAACCGCAAGTCAACCATCAAAAGTAGACGACAGTGTCGTCCAAGGGATGTCTCTCACAGTGAACGACATACGTCTTAAAGTGTATATCCTCTGCTACCGTGCGGTCAAGATACACTGTGTATGGCTTCATTATTTGGTTTCTCTGAGCGGGGCGAGTGTATAAGAACATGGAATATCCTTAATATAGGCCGACACCCGTGACCATCCGAATATGCATGGTAAATGGTGGAGGATCCAAGCTTGAAATTGGTACATATGAATTATTAAAATGATACATATGAATAATTACTAATGGTGTTGCAAATGGTGTTATTAAAAGGACAAACAAACACTAAAAGATGCATAAATATTATCATCCACAGTGTGATGATGTTTGTCATCTGTCTGATCTTCCACATACAATCTTCATCTAACTTAGAGTACAGATAAACCAAACAAGTGACCCTCAGTTGTACTCATGGATCTATTTCAAGTCATATAAGTATCCAAGGTAGATCACATCTACATAATTCACACTCTTGTCCATAAAAAATGGACGTGCCATCCAAGTACAACAAGTATGCACATAATGTGCACGCGCTAAGTTGTTTAACCTGCGCATCATCCTAGAGGCATGCTCTGCATTATCCACCTATTATGTATACAACTACTTAAGGAACGAAAACCTAGCATGAGCCCATCAGATGACTTCTAACTCCCGTAGGTATTCCCCTGGGTCAATTCCTAAATAGTTTACCATCATCATCAATGCGCATCTCTATTAATCCTGTTGCGGTCTAACAGTATCCCCTAATCGAAAGATGCAATAGACATTAGACTTTGTCTAATGTGATAGACATCTCACCATGTGAAAGATAAAAAGGTGAAGTCTCCGAGTACCATCTCTCTATAAACGCAGACAACATACCATGGTTAGTCATAGCATAACCAATCCTACACAAGTCTCCCAACCTAGATATCTACAACACGTCCTGAAACTAATGTTCATTCGGCTGCAGCAGACCAGTAATCTTCTGACCATGGTTGATGCATTTTAAAACATCATGGTCCTGCAGAAAATTATTTCATCATTAGAAACTTAAAATATTATAACAAACATGTTTTTAAAATAATGAATACAACTTAATTTTACCTTTCCGTCCATACATGTCTAGGAGTATGGTTCGGGTGCAGAGGTAGCAGTGGCAAGTCGGACGAGCCTCCTCCAAACCTCTGGGGTGCCTCGGGTGCTTCTGGAGTATGAGTGGTAATGAGTAGGGTACTATATCACCCATCCTCATACACGTGGTTTGAAAAAATCCTCATACCTGAGCCCATACCTACGTGGAGATTATTGTTGTACACGTACTTGTACCGTACGTGTACGTACATACCCATATGTGTACCTGTTTATCCATATTTCTAATAAAAATCAATGGTCAATTATAATTTATCAAGTCATTTTAAGTTTTTAACAACATTAAAAAAATTTAAACATGTTATTATTGAGTTAAGAAATAAACAAACACTTATATTAAAATACATACAAGTTTAGTAGTAATGTATTAATTAAAATTGATAAGCTTGCATGTGTATACAAATAAAGATAAAAATATATGAAGATGTATTGTGCGGGTCTAAGGCGGATGGATATTAAGGTACCCATTTCCGCCCTATATCCACTTATTTTAGTGGATAATTACTTTTTGCGGGAATTTACCTACCCATTATGGGTAATTTTTGCAAGTACCCACTAGGGATGAGTTAAATTTCCATCTCAACTCTGGAGCCTCAGGTGCTTAAATAGGTGACACTTGTATCATATGGGAAGGCGAGGGCGAAGATGCATGATCCCTAGAAGTTGACCCATCTGCATTGACCGAGTTAGATAGGACAGGTGTCTGTGATGATCGGTCTTTTTCCCTCTGAATTGATGGATGTTGCGCAAGTAAACATATGAAACACAATGAGTTCAAGCCAAAAAATGCAGATTAATATGTTCGGGAGATGCATATTTGTATTCTGGAAATTAAAATGTTGGAAATTTTCAAAGATGCATCTCTGTATTGCAATGTTAATGGCGGAAGTGTATTCCATGCAGACATCTAAAATAATGTGTTGATCATTCAAACTAATTATCAAACACATTATTCTTTTAAATAACATATTGAAACTACCTATTACATAACTTAATTCTAAATTTATACACATGTTTATAGAAATAAAAAAAAAGTTTAGAAAAAAAACACCAAATGTGAGTTTAGTTTGATGTTGAGTGAGCTCTTTCATCGATTTGATGTTGATGGAAGAAGCTTTCAAGTTAGTTGAATGTGTTTGAAATAATATGAGTTGAGAGAGTCTGAGACTTGAAAGGTTGAGAAGAGTTTCAGAGTTTGAGAGAGTATTTTGAGAAGTGAGGAAGGAGAAAGGGTCTGACGCCCTTTTGTTTAACACATTATCTGGAGATGCATCTCCGTAAGTTACACAAAAATGTATTTCCGTATTTTTTATAGAGCCTTAGGGCCTGATTCAGGGATGAATGTCTTTGGGATGCGTCCGAAGATACATTTATGGATGCTAAGGACATTTTTGGTTTTTCACGAGGGTGTGGTAACAATTCTTATAGTGCCTTAAACAATTCCCTTAGATTGGGCCGAATCTAAACCATTTTGCCCAAAATGAGGTTCTTAGTTGGAAATTATTTATTACAGCCCATGTCTTATTTACACATCTAAAAAAATCTCAAAATTATCCTAAGAATCTGAATTCCAATATCCGGATGCACCAAATTCATAATTTTTATTTAAAATAAGTCAAATCATAGGTAAAAAAAGTCCGAATTTTGGAATTCGGACACACCCCAAACCTTTTCAAACCTAAGGGAAACAAAGCTATGAAAATCGAATTTTGGATTTATCTTATGGAGATTGAAATATGGACACTTCCATCTAAATATTCGCGCTCAGACCTTTACCTTTTCCTTTTCTTCAAATTTGAACAAGTAAAAACAGAGCTCACTACTAACTACTCTTGCACTAAGATTTTACAATCTTTCTCACAACTTCTTTTCCACTATGTTCAAGCTTTTAGCACTTTTGTCAAGTTCTAATCACTACATTTAAGCCAAAACCATTCATCTCTCACATTTTGTAAGTTTCTCTTTTTTTATTTATTTGTGATGCATGTATTTCATAAATATGTTATAATTATGCTACATTAGGTTACATGCAATAGAGATTATGTATTTGTTTTGTCTTAAACAAAATTACTAAACCACATAACAACTTTTCATTAACCCAAAACCAATACATGTCAAACACTTGATCACAAAATCAAGATTATACCTCTTACTACCAACAACAAATCCCAACCACCAACTCATCATACTCATACCAATACACACAACAAACACCTTATCCAAACAACGCTACAACAAATTCTTTTTTACCTTACCAAACATTCACACCAAATCCACCCTCCACCAAAACTACTACCGCCCAACTATTACCGCATAAACTCAAACCACAATACAACCAAACTATAAACACATGGACAACAAATTAATTTACTACAACTCCTTCGTGGAACGATAGGACTATGACCAATTCGAAGAATGACTTATGTCTCATCTAAATGTGAAAACTTCTTCTCAGCCACCTCAATAGAACTAATTGAGACCTCGCCGACTATTAATATTTGGTATGAGTGAATCGGATGGTCACTACAATGTACTGTGTCGTCGATAATGTAAAAAATTATTTAAATGTTTGTAATCCTATTTAAATAATATTCCATTAATATTTTATTCTATTTATTGTTAATTAGTAATTTAATAAAAACTAAAAATTAATTATATATATTATACTTATATTTAATAATTATTAAAAATATATATTAATTAATTAAAAAATAATATAGAAAATAGAGCATTTTAAGCCATTGGTTTGTCCTATTTAAGAAGTGGTGCCAATTGCTTTGGCTACATTTACACAATAGTTTTTTTCTTTTGAAATTGAAGTAAATTGAGATTAAATTTAAAATGTTGATTACTTTATTTATAAATTTGAACAGGTGGGTTAATTAAGTAAAGAAGTTAAAAAAAAAAAGAGCTCACAAACTTTTCAATAGTTTTATTTTAAAAAATATTATTCCTATACCAAAATCTTACACCTACATATTTTACTATTCACTAATTCAATGAAATGAACTATTATAATAATAAATTATTTTAAAAAATATATATAAAAATTAATTTTTAAACTTTTTACGTTTTTTTTAGATTTAGGGCTACGGATAAAAAAATATGTAATTAACCAATTTCATAATTTTATTAACCAACATTTTAATTATCATTAACCAACTTCATAACTACTAAAGTCTAGATGTTTATTAACCAACTTCATAACTTTAGTCACCAACATTTTACTTTTAATTAACTAACTTTATTTTAATACTAAAATTTATTTTTAATATACATAAGTTTATTAAATAACTTCATAATTGTATTGACTAACTCTTTTTATTTTTCATTTATTTTTTAACTAAATTGTTTTTAATATCTCGGAATTTATTAATCAACTTTTTATACTTCATTAAGCAATGTTGGTTCATCATTAAAAATTATTGGTCATATATTATTCATGAGCACTGTTCATAATACTATTCAAAAATATATATATTTTTATTTTAAAAAACACTGTTCACCGTAGTGTTTGATGTAAGTATTTACTGTATAGTTTGATGTAAAAATTACCAAACTCTTTTATTTTACAAGCAGCATATTTTCTTTTATTCTATTAATTCGATTTAACACAAGTATAGATCATCAAATCATACGCAATGGCTATCTCATTTATGACAAGATAAAACATGACAAGCTAGTACGTGACAGTTACATACTGGATGTAACTGATTATGATAGCAAATTAGGAGTACTACAATTTGTTAATGGAAAAACAATTCTGTTATCCATTCCTTTCTGTTTCATATCAACAGTACATGGTAGTAGTATCAAGCTGATGACATGACTACAAGGAAGGGTCAAAACAATGATGTCTGCTTTGTTACTAATCTAACCAACATCATTACTCATGAATTTCAAAAACTATAAATTCACCTCAAAAACATATTGCCCCATCTTGTCAATGTTACATAAGTACTAATATTTCCAACAAAATTCTTTTTTATCTTCAGAAGCTTTAATTAAATTAAACTAATTCCTAATCCTCCACACAGTCTGTTGCATCTTCTCTTGACATGTAATTGTTAGCTTGTGGATTGGAGTCTTCAGATGAGTCTCCAAACTCTTCTTTGTACATTTCTTCTATCATTGGTTTCCATAACCTTACCCTCGCATTTATGAACCAATTTGACACCTAAACAAGTAGTATATGAATTTTAACACTACTAAATTAACATTGACATTATTAATAACTACGAAAAAAAAGTAGTTTAAGGATAAGAAATTACTTGGTTTTTAGTTAAACCGGTTTGCGAAGCCAGCATTAATTTCTCAGAATCATTAGGATACCTGCACACACAAAAAAAACCAGACATCAAATTAGTAACATTGTCAATTTGTCACTAACAAGACAAAAATAAAATGACAGAAGATCATAAAAACAAGATTTTTTTTTTTATGTATAAGCTTACGGATGAAGAAAATGCTCAAACAACCAAGCACGAAGAATTGCAACAGAGGTTTCAGGTAAGCCTCTAATAGGTCTCCAAACTTGTCTTTGATTCTGAATGATTCCAAGTTGTTGAAGAGACATTCTATTCTGTCTGTTGTTACTATTGTTTTCTCTCTCAAATAAACTAAGTTGAGATAATCCATTGTTGATTTTTGGTACATCTTGAAACAGTTTTCTTTTCTCAACATTTATTTGTGACATTATTGCATCTCTTAAGCTACAAAAATGTCTAGACATTGCTTGAAGTGCCAAAGCAGTGTAACATTTAGCAGCTCCTAAACCTGCTATCATTTCAAAAGATGACACCACTTCTTCCATTTGATGATAATATTTCTCATATCTACTCTCAACCTGAAAAAAAATTAGAAAATAACTTAAACATAAGCACTTATATGATAAGCACTTAAAAGTTATGAAGCACGGACACCAGAAACACAGACACGCCGACATAAATAATAATTTGAAAAAATGAATAAAATAAACGTAATCGCATGTGTCAGAATCGGTTTCAGACACAGATACTGACACACTTTTTTTCAGAGGTGCCGGTGCTACAAAATATACCAGAGAAGACTAACCTCATCCAACAAAGAAATGAGCTTGGCAATTTTGACTTGATGTTCATGTTTATCAGCCAACAAATGTCCATGAATCCTCAACTCAGCTTTAAGCTCAGAAGAAAGTGTTCTAGCACCAGTTCTACTTGCATGAAACAGTTTCTCAGCATACTTTTCATTCATTCTATCAATCACATTTCCACCAACATCAACAAGATCTTCAAGAAGCGACTGAACCGGTTTAAGATATCTAGAGTTTCCAATAACAGAACCAAAACTCTCATTTCCATAAGAAGTAGAAGTAGAACGGTTCAACAATGAGTTATTAGAAGAACCACCTGAACCAAAACTTCCATAAAAATAATCACTTGTAAGATTATTATTATTATTATTATTCTCCACCACAGGTTGATCACGTGTCTGTTCTTGAGCAGACATGAAGTATGTTGGGTTAATCATAAGACCTTGATTCAAGGAACGGTTTCTGTATTCATCAGAAGTAGGAACAACAAGCATGTGAGAGCCTAGAGAAAGTGATAAACCTTGTTGATGAGTTTGATGATTGTTGTTGTCGTTTGCTGCACCAAGCAGATCCATCAAATGTCTTGTATGACTCATTTCAGAACCTTGTGATAGCTGTTCAATATTGTGATGGAATGTTTGAGAATAAGCATTGTTGTTCCTTAAAGAAGAAGAAGATGAAACATAACCACCACTACCTAGTAAATCTTGGTTCTCAAACTGATTTTGATGGGTCATTGAGTTAGACATAATAATAGCTTTTGAGTATGTGAGAGAAAGAGAAAGTGATTAAATAAGAAAAGAAGAAGTTGTTGAGGCATGTGAATATATCTCTAGAACAGTGAAAGGAGAGAGGTTTTTATGGAGAGGGAATCGAATCGAATCGAATCAACACTGTTGTTTTTAACGCAGTGAGAAACTATTTGAGCAAAAAAGTTATATATGGTGAAGACATGACATAAACAACATAGAAGTGGTGAATACATACATCCGTACTAAGGTAGAGCAGTAGATAGATTCATTGGTGAGTGAGGATAATCAGTGGTCACAATCAAATCCCAAGTTTCATGTTTGAATCAGTAAGAAAAATGTAAAACAAACTTGGAGGAGTACTACTATATACTGTACTATACTATACACATGACAAAATCATAGACTAGTATTATTATTTATTAGTATATATTAGTAGCACTTAGGAGAAAGTGTCAATAAAAAACCTAGGTGTGTTTAGGATAGTGTTTAAGAGTGTGTGTATTTATGAAAATTGTGTTTGAAATGTTTTTGTTAACATAAAAAGAGGACACAGCTAAGTTGCAGAACTGTTTTTAGCTATTTAACTCTAACTACTTTATTTTGGCCTAGTTAAGATGCAAACAAAATCATTATTGCTTAACATGTTTACGTTTGACCGAATCGATTTCGATTTGGTTTGATTCTATTCTATAAATTGAAATGTTTCGATTCAGTTCGGTTTAATAAAAAATTAATGAAAATTGCATTAATATGATATTAAATTTATATTTAGAAATGAAAAGGGTACAAATTGAAGGCACTATTGAAGTGGACCCAAGCAAGGGAAGCCACACTCTCTTTAATCTTTATAGCCAAGTTTCAACAATGATGAAAAAAATAATAATAATACTTAATTTTTCTCCCTCTTAGCAGATCTACTATCTATCTATCTATCCTCCCTCAGAGGTGCTGAGCTATGAACCTATGTATCTATGAGACAGTTGTGGCATTTTTGTTAAAGAGGGCAAAGTTAATTGGCTATGTTTGAAAACATAAGAAAATGACAGAAAAATAAAATGGTCCCCAAATTGAAAGCATCAAATTTTTGTAGCATTGGGAGACTCAAAACACAAAAAGCAACTCATCAAACAGGAGGGGAGCCCTCCCCCTCGTTTCATAGGTTAAACTGTTCATTCTGCAAAAACACAAAGATAAAAGTGGGCTATCTTTTACACACTCCCACTTCTAGGATTGTCATAGTATTTTACTTTTTTCACCCCTTAGCTTTATTATTAGGGATGTTGAAAGAACACACTCGTTAAGATATTTTAAATTAGTAAATGGTTTTGTGTTGTGTTCAAAATTTGAGATGCTTTATATGTTTAGTGTAAGGTGGTGGTGGTGTGTGTGATGAGATGATAGTGATTTTGGGGATCGTTATTGGTCTCTTTCGATGCTATTGCAATGATTGCGATCTTTGTTCCTTTCGGGACTCTTTTCTACTTGTCACTATCTTGCTCTGTCATATACCTTGATCTAATCCACTCATTTCTTCTTACTACGTTCTTCATTCAACTTGCTTAAAAAGTTAAAGTACTAATAGTACTTGTTTCAACTTTCATTTCAATCCTGTTTTACCCTCTCTTTTTTGTTGGTAATTGCATAATTGAGTATTGACTAATTGGATGTTTTAATTGATGTTTAGATGGATTAAGTTTTAGAATTCTAACAAAATTATAAATTAATGTTATCTCCGAAAACTTATAAATTAAGTGTGTATGTTTGATATCACTTACATTTGCAATTTTCTTAAGTGTGAGGTCATTTTGCAATAGTTATATTTTGTATATGTTTTGTTTCATTTTGAATATATTAAGAATTGATTTTAGATATTTATCTTTGAATTTGAATTTGATATGTTTCGATAGAATTTATTCTTAATTAAAGTTATGATTTACCGTTTGACTTCCAAAATGGTACAAGCCCATAATATGTTACATCATCCACCAAGATAAAAAGACTCGGGGTGTGTTTGGATTGACGGTGGACAGAAATGATTCTAATAGAATTAAAGTTGGTATAATTGATTTTATCAAAATTGAGTTTAGCAGAATTATTTTATGTTTGGATACATTTATGTAAAAGTGAGTTGAATAATAAATTGTAGTGTAAAAATCATCTAGAATCAATTCTGGAGGTAGAAACTACAAATTATAGCTTCAAATAGAATCAATTATGGAGATAGAATCAATTATACTTTTACCTAAACAAACATCTTAAAAACAACTCATAATCAATTCTACACCTCTAAAATTACTTTTGACCCTTCTAAAAGCCAAATCAAACATGCACTCAAAGCTATTTGTCGAGGTGCCGACATTCTTAACATAAGAAAACTCAATGAAGTCTCGCACCCATAAATCACTACAATGAATTAGACACATATTATTTAGGTATTTAGCAACACCAAGGTGCTATTACTACTACGAACTACGTGGAGTGCTAGTACTACTCCCAACTACATGGAGCGTATTCAGATTTGATAGGTTTTACCACTTCGATGTAATGGGTTAATTTGCAATAATTAAGATCTTATGAAAGTCTAATAAATTTGTAATACATCTCATTTGTTGGGGCAATTGCTGATAATTATGGTTAGTGTTTTGAATCAAGAAATTAAACACAATGCTAATTTGTTATGTTAACAAATTAATTATCTCATGATTGCTTTCATCCATCTGCTGTCTTATAGACCAAACGAAATTAGTGGTTAATGTTGACATAATATGATGTTGTGCCCCTCGAACAAGATTGCTTATTGCAGACCTTAATGCTCAACGTGGATTAATAGGGGACAAAACTTCTAGCACATTATCCGCATACGTCGATGCAATGCCATCATTGTAGTTGGCATACCATAAGGTTGTTCTCTACCGTCAGGGTTAATGAAAAATTCAAGGGAAAAGGAGATCTTGGGTCTCCTAGATTCTGTGTAACCCCGGGGGTAGTTGGAACACTAGAAACTTGAGGTGGCGGCACCGCCACTCTTAGGGATACAGTCGAGGTCGATACTGGGCTTATCACAATAGGATTTTCCCTAAGAAAACTCGAAACACCTATAAGACCAGTCGTCGATCCGACTGGTTATTCTGTGTCTGAAGCATTATTTTGAGGAAGGGAAGTGTTCTTTGAATGTACCATTTCAGCAAGTCTTACCATTTCTCAGACACATAAAAATATAGACATTGAGAATATATTTTCATTTAAAGACAAAACCTATAGTAAACATAAAACTTTCCTTACTAAGAGTAAAAGTATTGCACAAAAGGGTCCCACCGGATGTGCTAATTTGTTCACTAGTGTTTATAGCAGACAGTCATAAGTTTAGTCCACTTAAGAGATTAACTCGAAAAATCTTAAAGACATATTGTGCAACAAGGGATTAGTCAGAAAAGTGTGTTTGTTTTGAGTTTATAACGCTTGAACGGTAAACAACTGGAAACAGACAATAAACTTTGGGTTAAGATAATAGACAAGACATAAAGTAAATGAAATAAATGACATTTAATCTAAATGTTTTGAATGTAAAATATTTGCATAATGTTTAAAGTGTGGACGCATATTCACATATCTGACAAACTATTTCGCTCGATGATTTGGGTACTTTAGTTCTACAAAAAACTAGTAAGGATTTGCGACCCCGACTATAATGCATAAGCTTGCATTATATACTATTACAAAGATAACTGTCGACAACAGTTAAATTCTAAAGATCTGATACGTATCCCAATCCTTAGGCCTTCATGCTCTAACTTGCTTCCACGCATCTTTCAAGAATATAACTCCTGAGAAGCCACAAATCGTGCTGATAATTGTGTTGATAAATGCTTCAAACCTCCTAATTGCCTTCACGAATGTCTATTTAAGTTCTATAGCACTTGTCGAAATGTCTTTTTAGTTAATTAACTCTTAGAATTAGTGAATATTCTAAGTCCTAGACAATTGGTGACCTTGCCAACCCCAGCCATAATGTTGAAAATCCTTTTCGAGATTTTGTACATGTTTTTAAAAGAAAGTGATCCTAATCTTGTGGATCTGTTCTTAAGATTTTTCTAAACAATGTTCACCATGAACACTTTTGGTTGGCTTGGTTAGTAAGTCGAGCCCTTTTCAGTCGAGACTTCTTAACTTAGCATTTTTTACCATTGCTATTAGCACTCTACATTGACTTACCTGTAGCTGGAATTTCCCGGGCTAACAGATTTCCCCCCAAAAATGCCATTTTGCTAATGAAGCTCCTTTAAAAAACACTTTTCTGATATTTCGGAGTCGGTGAATCACGAAAAAGTTTGTCAACGTGTTCAAAATATGATGGACTCCTCATTGTTGAATTGTCACTAAATGTAGGCTTGACCTTCTTAGATGCTGCTTTTGTTTTTACCAGTTAAGAGGGTGATTTCAAGTATGTGGTCTCCGGAAATGCATTCTTCCTCAATTGATCTTTAATGTGGAGTTTTTGTGCTGTCATCGGCCTTTAAAAATATTTATTGTATCGCTTTATAGAGATGGAGATATTCGATTTACCGTCTTTCATAACACCATCATCATCAAAACTGGCCCTCTTCTAATGACTCCAGACCATAGGTTCTCACAAGTGTAAAACCACACTTTGAGTTATATGAACCTAAATCACAACTCGTTTGGCTTCGTGAAAAATATAACTCAGAGCTGATCGAGATATGTTGCCGACCAAGTGAGAATATAGAGTGTTGTCATTGAATATGTGTTCCAACACTATGATAACGCCCGCCTTGACCATTTTTCCATCTTCGACTTCTATCATTTTTGTCCCTACCGCGGGTTTAACCCAACTTCTCACATTCTTTGTAATGTGATACCTACAAAGTAATGCATAAGAAGTACGAAATACCTTTGCAACCAAATTCATTAAAGCGGTATCGCGGTCGGTAACAATTAATTTTGGCATTTCTTCTTGGTCCTTCAACATTGACAAAAAAACCTCTAAAGCCCAAATAATTTTTTTCTATTTTTTGCACTCTAGAAATGAAAAACCGACAGAATACATATTCTCTGTTGACGTAATATCAACAATTTCCAATAATAGAAGTTTGTACTTGTTGACCTTATACGTTGAATCAATTATAAGCACAATGGGAAACGTATTGAACAATTTTATAGAATTGGGATGAGTCCAATATATATCTCTTATTGTTACTTCATCCTCGCATCTTCGGTGCCTAGATATGTAATTGTTATCTTTTAGAAGTTTCAGGAGGTGTTGCATTTCGATTCTATCCTCCTAAGTGCTAATTTGTATTAATAGCTCCTATTGTACACTTGTTAGATATTTTGAGATATTTCCGGGTCTTTTGCGCTTCAAGGTTACAAGTATGTTTTAGGGAGGTAACAAATTCAATGTCATGTCGGAAACACATTCTTTCTCTTTCGACAAGAGGCAATATGCAATTGGATGACCGACTAACTTTGCCCTTAAATTATGGTTATGTAAACCACAAATCACATTAAATTTCCATTTATTATTTGCCAATCGATAACTACGTAACTTAAATAGACACTCACATTTTCTTGAACTAGTTTCATCTCGTTTGAAATTTCGGAGAGAAGGTCTATATTTGTCACTTCTTTCGCATCCCAATGTCACAAATGCACTTCTTCTATTGGAACCACTATCAGACCTTCCGATCACAACACCAACCCCTAGTTTGGTGGCCTCTATACGAATCCATTGCAGCATGTCATCACAAAATTCATACTATTGTTCATTTATAAAATGGTTCCGAATATCTACAACCATCACTAGGACGAGCGAGGCATCTTGAAACACAATAGGTTTGGGGATAGCATTGGGATGCACCATACCTACTGTAAACAAAAACATAAAAACTAAGAAACATCCATAACACGAAAAGATTGCTAGTAAATCAGCACAGACATATACCAAAAATGTATCTCCGGACGAGTTCATATGAATTTTGGAACTTAACTTCTGGTAAAAGTGTGACCTTTTTTTGTTTCAAACCAGATTAACATGAGGAATGAGAGTTGAAAAGAATGAACTTTACCTTAAATTTCACTTCCTTTAGCTCCTTTTGATTTGATGAAACACAGAAATGGAAATTTAGAGTGAAAAACTTGATTGAGAATGGAAGGGTTTTTTGAGAGGGTATAAGGAAAATATTACAAATGAAGTTGATCATGTAGGTTGTTATTTTTAGCAATTTCACTTTTGATTTTTTTGGAGATTCATCTCTGAAATAATCTGATATGCAAAGGTGACAAGATTCCAATTTCCCGTATAATATTACTGGAGATACATCTCCGAAATTATCCTTGTAATGGTTCTGGAGCAATTTATTATATCACATTCTCTCTCTCTCTCTATCTCTCTCTCTCTCTCTCACACACACACACACACACACATATATATCTTCAAAATTTGTTTTAATTTGATTATAGGGTGACATCATATTTACTCGCTTTTGTGTGATGCAAAGGGTGCGTCCAGAAATATATTCCGAAAACAGAGGGGCAAATTCGAGTTTTTAAAAGGAGAGCTTGAATGGTCGATAAAGGAGAGCTTGAATGACCTCCAATTGGGATCCATTTAATAAGTTTATAAAAAACAATTCAGACATGATTTTGATACTCAAAATTATTGTTCAATTCCCTTTTTGGGTTTAAATTCGAACATTATGTTCAACTCACTTTTAATTAAAATATGTTGACTTTAAAACATTTTTTGTTACCACAAAAAAAATCAAACACATACTTTGTAACTCGGAGTGTTCAAAAAATCCGTAAAACTTAACTGAACCACAACATTGAACCGAACCGTTTATAAATAATCGAACTGCTATCTCGGGTTTGTGAATCGAACAACATGTTATCAAACAGCTCGATAACCGAACTAAACCAAACCAAAACTTGTTGAACCGAACCGTAATTAACTAACCATACTTTTGGTATGATATTCCTTAGTTATGTTGAACCTTTAGTTCAATAGTATTTTCTCTAAATTAACTATTTAGAATTGAAATTTATTTTAAATATGAAAAATTAATTTTTTAAATTTACATTTTTTTTAATGGTAATAATTAATTTTTCATGTGAGTTGATAAGTGTATTTTAAAATGAACGGAACCTCAATCAATTATGTAAAAATTCAATTTTCACGTTGTTAAAAACTGTGGTTGGACCTAACCTACAAAACCGGCTAGTAGAGTGAAGATTGCCCCCACTTATAAGCACATGTTCAGATCATATATTGTTCGATGTAAGACTCTTAACACACTACCATTTTAAGAAATGTGGTTGGACCTAACTCATCCCTACAAAACTGACTTGTAGGGTGAGGATTGCCCTTACTTATAAGCACGTGTTCAGGCCATATATTATCCGATGTGAGACTCTTAACGCACCTCCTCACGCCCAGAACTAGACAACTGAAACGTGGAAATAAATTATAGGTGGCCCGATAGCGGAAACCATAATAGGTGGTCCACTCAATATTTCAAGAATTAACAATGTGTTGTTGATAAAATAAAAACTCAATAGTTAATACTAATAATCATTATGTTTTTTTAATTAAATAAAATATGCATTCATTTTAATTAATAGCGAGTATTATTGCAATACAAATTAAAAATCACCAAAAAAAAAGGATGAATCAACTCACAACATCCATGTTAATAACATATATAAAACCGAAAATTGCATATGCCTAGGAATATAACTATGATTATATTAAAATATTCAAAATATTCATGCTTCCGGATCTGTAGTGTTAATAGCACCAAAATCATAGATTAGATCTGCACTAGATCGAAAATCATCTTTTGACCTGAAACAAATGAACACCACACAAAGACGAGAAATCAAAACAAACAACGATGCACTAAAATGACGAAGTTACTAAAAAAATAACACTAAATATATGCGAAAATCACATATTTAACTAATAGAGAAACAATAACGATTTGAAAGAGTGATTTTGGATCAAAATCGATCTTAAATCACCCCAATAATAGAGTATGGTGTTGATAACCAGTTTTATATTATTTTTGTCAAATTATATATTTTTTAATTGATTGGTTCTAAAAATATTATTAAAATAGAAACTCATTATTTATATATACCTTTGAAAAAGGTTTTTTTTTTTTTTTGGTATGTAGTGAAACAGGCATTAATCCTGTTCTTTTTTATAATAATGAAATGATATATAAATAGAAAGATGATAATAGAATATTACAGTTGTATTTATAATTGGTTGATTAATATAAACTCAGTTCTAATTTGGATATTAAAATTGTTAACAAATAGTATATAAATAGAAATATGAGTTTATATTAACAAATAGGATATATAATTGGTTGATTTTAAAATATAATAATTCTCTATATGTGGATTCTCTTACAAATGGTTACTAATAGTTTGGTATAATTCACAATTAAAAACTGGTATACCAACAAAATTGTTTAGTTCAGGTCGGTTCTAAAGAAATTAAAACGGTTCAGTTCGATTTTACAATCTTTGTTATGATTTAGTTCGGTACATTATTGGTTCTCTTAAAGAAGTATACTATCAACAACCCTATTTGTAACATTTTGAAAACCACAAGAACTCCGTGTAATTTCATAAAACTCATTGCAATATCAATCATGCTCTTAGAATCTAAACAAATTTGTTATTCTCCTCTTCAATTGCTTCCAAGGAAGTTACTAATTACTCCCTCCGTTTTTTTTAAGTGTCGTTTTAAAAGAATTTTTTTGTTTCTATTTAAATGTCATTTTTATAGTTTAATGTTATAATTAGTCAATTATACGCATATTTTAAAAACAACCCCACTTCACATGGACCAAAGTATGCACATGGACCACACCACACCCCACCACATGTTGTGAAAGAAAATTATTAAGGCTATGTTTGAGAGTTCGGAGGGGAGAGGGGGACTTTGAAAAATATGAAGGATTGGGGAAAAAGAATATAAAGATTTTAGTTCGGAGAGTTTTGAAGGGTTTGGTTTTCTTCATAACACAAAAAACCATATAATTTGGGAAACTCACAATTTGTATTGAATGAGGGTTTTGGAGGGCTTAGATAAAATGTTCAAATATTATTTTTGGTGTTATAGTATTTCAAAAAGTAAAAATACATTAATGATAAACATTATTTAATCATTCTAAACAAAATCCTTTTTTCAAAAAATATAAAAAATTCTCTAAATTTTTTTAAAAAATCAATTTTTGAAGCCCTCTCTTCCTTTCTCCTCCAAACTCCCAAACATAGCCTAAAGAAAAGCCAGAATATTCACATCGTACATGTCACCAATTTTTTTCACACAGAGTTTCATTTTTCTTATACAACATTAATGCAAAAGACATTTTCCTTATCCTTTTACAAAAAATTGTGTGCAGCTAACATGAAACCAATCATCTGTAAGATTATTATTATTATTATTACAAGCAGAATGAAAAATGAAGATCTACAAATATATATATATATATATATATATATATATATATATATATATATATATATATATATATATATATATATATATATATATATATATATACACACACACATATACACATAGACCTCTCTGTATACTTTGTACATTTGTGAATTACATCACTTTTATGAACAATGATGTAAAAGAGAGAGTAAGAGAGAAAGAAGAGATAGAGTGATACAAGGATTTGGTAAGGCAGTTCCTTAAGTCGTCCTTGTGTATGGGTATGTCTGCCCTTAATTTCAAATGAAATTGAGAAATGATTTCTTAATTTGCAAAAAGTAACTACAAGACAAGTGTTCCAAGATCAACCATTACAAACCCTATTCGTTTGATGTTGATTCAACCTCTTATCTTCTTTTAAGACACAATAACTACCAATTAACTATTCGACTATTGCTACTACTTTAAGTTCTTTATCTCAAAAGTCTTCATGCACGATCAATTTTACCTATTGCAACACAAGACTCCCTCCCAATTCAATCTGTCGTTCTCGCGCTACTCCTTTGCATGATTTATCTGCAAAGATTTCACTAGGCTGCGATTCCTCTTGGACCGTCTTGCACGAATACCCCTAAATCTACCAAAGATCTTGGAGGACAAATCCGTGATTTTTCTGGATGAAACCCCCTGCAAATCTCAACCTAATATTCTTGGCTACACGAGAATCTAATTGAACGTTATTAAACCTCGTATAGATGGCGCCCCAATAAAAGATGAATATGTGTCATTTATCAGTGTGTATGCATATATTGGAGGAGGTTTTGCCAATAGTTGCTATCATGATGACACGTGGCTAGGATTTTCATCACGACAACCTTGAATTTATATATATATATATATATATATATATATATATATATATATATATATATATATATATATATATATATTAAGATTAAGATTAAGATAATGTTTAACATGTCGGTTATATGTCAAAATCAAGGGGAAAACTAGTGTAACCTGTCAGTTGTTTTTAAAACCGAAGGGAAATTATTTTGCCATTTAAAAAATTTCAAAAATGATTTTACTGTATTGAACCCATAACCTCCATGGACCAAGCAAGAGGTGCTACTACTAGGCAATCTTGTCCTTCATAAAAACTTTTGCTTCTGAATTGTATATGTTAAATAATTGTTATTTTAACAAACTAAATCTATATATATATATATATATATATATATATATATATATATATATTAACCAATTGTTATGTTATTCAATATATTAATAATAAATATATGTTAAAATATTAATAAATTAATATTGTTTTATTTTTTATTATATTTTACTGTTTAATTATATTAAAATTAATAGTAGAATCTAAATTATTTTACGTTGCTTTTATTTTTAGTATGTTACATTAGTCATTTGTTTTATTGTTTTGATATATTAATAACAAATATATATATATATATATATATATATATATATATATATATATGTTAATAAATTAATATATTTTTTATTTTTTAAATATAATAAAATGAAGAGTAGAATCTAAATAATTTCAGTTTATTATTATATATTAAAAATTAATTCCAGTTTATTCAAATATTTTTATTTTTGTTTATCCAAATATACTATATATTACAAACTAATTTTAGTTTATTATTATATATTAAAAACTAATTTCAATTTATATATATATATATATATATATATATATATATATATATATATATATATATATATATATATATATATATATATATATATATATATATATATATATCAGTTTATCATTATATATTAAAAATTAATTTCAGTTTATTTTTAAATATATATTATAGTTTATTTATTCAAATATATACTATGGATTATATTTAAATTAATTTCAGTTTATTTCTATATATATATTTTAAAAACAATTGTACATCAAAACACATTTTGATATTTATTGTATTTTTTAATCATTTTAACATATAATAATTAATAAAATTATACTCTTTACTAATTTTAAAATAAACTGAAATTAATTTTTACATATAATAATAAATATAAAATAATATTAATTGAATAATAAGATATTATTACTTATTATTAAATATAATATTACATTACTTATCATAAAATAGTTTAAACATAATGAAAATATGAAATACTTGATTTTCTGGAAGTGGTTAAGGTTAGTTGGAATAACAGGTTGCATGGATATCCTATGTTTGTCCTCTCGAGCAAGTTGAAGAGACTACAACCCCTTTTGAGGGGGCTAAACAGAAGAGTAACTAAAGAGGTGAACCTGCTTTAGGATTATATAATGAAGCTGGTGCATACTCAACAAAGACTTGTTGAGGATCCTTTCAATGGTGAACTTATACAGGAAACCAAACTGATAAAATCATGCTCTCTACTGAAGAGGAAGAGAAGCTTTTGATGCAGAGAGCTAAGGCTACATGGATTAAATTAGGGGATACTAACAACGCATACTTTCATGCAATTGTTAAGGGGAGGCAAAAACAGAACAAAATCTTGCAATTAGTCAACAAATATGGTAATATTATTATTAAGCAAAAAGAGATGGAGAAGGAAGTACTTTGGTTTTACGAGGAGTTGATTGGTACTTCCTCTACAAACTTGCTACATGTGAATATTGAAATTTTAAGAAAAGGAACACCATTGAAAGAAGATAGTAAAGAGACATTGATTCAGCCTATTACAAAAAAGGAAATTTGGAGTGCATTAACAGGTAATGGTGATACTAAATCTCCAGGTCTTGATGGTTTCACTGCAAAAAAATTTAAAAGTTCCAGGGACATTGTGAAACACGATTTGAGCCTAGCTGTCCAAGACTTTTATGAACATCATAAGCTTTATGCTGCAATCAATTATGCAGTGGTGACTTTAACTCCTAAAACTCCTAATGCTACCAATATGAGAGATATTTGACCTATAGCTTGTTGTACCACTATTTACAAAATCTTGTCCAAAATCCTCACAACCAGATTGAGTAAAGTCATCAATGAGGTTATTAATTCAAGCTAGTCGCTTTCATACCTGGCAGAGTTATCCACGATAACTTTCTAATGGCGTATATTTGACAGGTTACAATCGTAAGCATATCTCACCTAGGTGTGTTATCCAAATGGATATCTAAAAGGCGTACGACACGGTCGAATGGATTGCTTTAGAAACTATTATGAAGGAAATGAACTTCCCTATTAAGTTTGTTGATTGGATTATGGAATGTGTTTGCACCGTCTCCTACAGATATTCTATAAATGGACAAGTCACATATTTGCTGAAAGCGAAACGAGGTCTCAGGCAGGGAGACCCAATCTCTCCTTTACTTTTTGTTTTGGTTATGGAATATGTGAGATATTGGATCGAACTCTAGTATGGTCGAAGGGTAGCTTCTTGGTTCGACAGGTTTAAGCATGAAGTCGAAGGTTGTTCACATGTTTGTGTCGAAAATGCTAGGGTTGTTAGCATGTTAAATTAGGGTTAGTGTTTAAACCCTAATTTGTTAAGTTAGCTTGTTTATTAAGTTGGCTTGTGTAATGGGCCTTGTGGAAAAAGCCCATTAGGTAGTATGTTAGGTTTTATTATAAAGCATACTAGTCTCTCATCATTGCTAAGCTGCAAATTCTAATTTAGGGTGAGAGAGGTTATTTGTTATTCTTATAAACTTGTAATCTTATTTTAAGAGAAAGTAAGAGAATAGCAGTTATAACCAATTCTTGTGTTCTTATTCTTCCTTGTCCTTTATTCTTCTTTGCATTATACTTTGTTCTTGGCATTGAATTCACAACAGAATACTTGCACATAAGTTCGTCTACTCCGCAGAATAATCCGAATTTCAACTTTCACCCTCGCTGCAAGAAACTCTATCTAACTAATATTTGTTTTACAGATGACTTGATAATTTTTACAAGAGGAGATGCTTTTTCTGTCAGTATTATGACGAATGTGTTCAAGGAATTTTCTTCTGCTATTGGCCTTAAAGCCCACCCTGCCAAGTTCAAATTATACTTTGGGGGTGTGAGTTATAATGTGCAACAAGATATTATGGAGGGAACTGAACTTCAGATTAGGGACCTCCGCTTTAAATATTTAGGTGTCCCGTTGGCAAGCAGAAAACTTACTATTACTCAATGTCAACCTCTTATCAAAAAAGTTAATGCCCGTGTAAAGCATTGGTCTGCCTACCTCCTTAGCTACGCAGGTAGATGTCAACTAATAAGGAGTGTCCTATTTGTTATCACTGCTTATTGGTTACAGGTGTTTCCTCTCCCTAATCATGTGATGAAGCATATTGACGTTATCTGTCACAGTTTTTTGTGGAGTGGTTCAGACTGCAGTAGAAGAGCACCGATCGCTTGGGAATCAGTTTGTAAACCAAAAGTTGCTGGCGGTCTGAACATCTTGAGCTTGCAACAATGGAACCAAGAAGCACTTGGAAAATTGTTATGGAATATTCATATGAAAGCGGACCGCTGATGGATTCATTGGCTTGATACATTTTATTTCAAAGGTTGAGACATCCTAAACTGGCATATTACTTCTTCAAGTTTGTGGATCTTGAAGAAGATTCTTAAGCATAAGGATATTTTGATGAGTAATGCATACTGGAATAAAGCTGTTATGACAGACAAGTACAACACTGGTAGCATGTATAAGGCCCTTCGTGGTGACTAAGATCACATGTGCTGGAAACACATTCTCTTAGATAATTTTGCTCGGCCTAAGGCTTGTTTCACTCTTTGGATAGCGCTGCTACAAAGATTGGCAACAAAAGCGAGATTGATACGATTCAGTATTATAGCAGACTCGATCTGTTGCTACTGTAACAAGGAGGAAGACATTCAACACTTTTTTTTAGTGTAGCCATACGAAGAAAATCTGGTGTGATATCCTTAGATGGTTGAAACTGCAGCATATTCCTATGAAATTGGATCAAGAAATTAATTGGTTGGTCAACATAACCAAGAGGAAAAGGCTGCAGTGGAAAATGGCGAAGATGGAACTTATTGAAACTATCTATGAGATTTGGCATGATAGGAACAACATCATTTTTAATGGTTGTAGTGTTGATTCAAATATTGCTGATAAAGTTATCTTTATTGTTAAAACTAGGTGTACTGGCATAAGAAAGTTAAATGTACATGTTAGTGTGTATAATTAACTAGTGGTCGTTGATGATTCCTAGATCTCTGGATCGGATTGTATTCATTGTTTTTTGGTAATATAAAGTAATGCTTTGATTAAAAAAATGAAATATGACTAACAATTATTTAACATATACAATTTCGAAGTAAAAGTTTTTACGAGGACAAGATGACCTAGTAGTAGCACTTCTTGCTTGATGCATGGAGGTCATGGGTTCAACACCCATTGGTTGCAAAATTTTATAGTTTTTAAAAAAAATAAAAAAAGTCCAGTCAGCGTGACAAATAAGCATCAGGCGTGTGTCCCTTTCCTCCAAGGTCTAAAAGAACATAATCTTCAAATGGCAAGGGTATTTTTTTTACAGGGGCAAAACCAAAAGTCGCCTATATGACAGGGAGCTGAAATGGTATTAACCCTTTATTGTATAATGTATTATTTCACTACTCAAGTACCCAAACCTAGAAAAGTGCACACAACACATAGAATGTACACACCGTCTCCTACTTTTCTTTTCTCAATTATCTTTGTCTCCTCCATTCATCATCTCATCTGTTCTCATCATTATCATCATAAAAACCACTCTTCTTTATTCATTGTGTATGATAATTACTCCTCAAATTCACTTTACTTCCAACTGTAACCTGTTTTTCATTCAATTAATAAATTAGTAGCCATACTCACACATAATCAACCATTTGCGCTGGACAACAGCGGTACTGTGGTAGTAAATTAGTAGAAACATAGTAGTAACAAGTTCTGTTAATATTTATTTATTTTTTTAAAGAAAAAATATTAGCAACAGTAAGTACTTTTGCTTTGTTTTTTTGTTATTGATGCAAGATGTATTTTTATTTTAAAAGGAAAAAATAACAAAATACTAGTATTATAGTTTTGATCGAAAAAGTATATAAATTTTCTTAAGATCATTAGATCTCTGTGGGGATGGAGATGAGAGAAAATATTCCCCTATGGCGGAGATTGGGGACGAGGATCGTGAATAAATTTGGGGGCGGGACGAGAAACAGGAAAGCATCCTCCGAACATTCCTTCCTCGTTGACACCCGTAGATCGAACCAATGATCACGTTACTCGTTGGTTTAACATTAACTTAGAGGTTAAGTGACGCACTTTTCATGAGTTCCTTCGTTACCTCGTGTAACCGAGATAAAAGTCATTTTGCGTCCGAGATAAGATGGTTATTTATAATAGTGTTTATTCTTTCCTTTTCCTTGGTAATTTTTTTATTTAACATTTTCAATAAATTAATTGTGAGAACAAAAAATTCATTTAGATTTGCTTAGATTTTGAAGCCTTATTAATTTAAAAGTTTTTAGAGTTAGAGTTAAGGCATTGAAAAAACAGTTGTTATTAAAAAAATTTATTGTTGCAAGAAGCTCGAGATGATAAAAACAATAGGAGAGAAAGGTGCCGCCATGATTGTATTAAAGAGTGAAAAGGATGATATAATTTATTTTTTTAAGTAATTTGTGCTTAGCCGAAAAGAATGATATATGTAATCCAATGTGATAATACCTAATAAAATCATATATCATTTTCCATTGATCCTTAATTGATGTTTATAATGTTCTTTTTTTTAATAGGCAACAAATTCATTAAAAATGAAATTGAGTACAAGGGATACTCAAACCCTTACAAGTTACAACAACACAAAAACAGCGAGCTACAGAAAATACACAAGCGGGAGAATATTCCATGAAAATTATTGGACTCAGATACATTGTTATTGGTGAGGGTTTTACTTAGACCCCACTTTATAATTCAAACATAAATATTTTAAATTCAAGTAACTTTTAATTAAAATCAATTTTATATAATAGGTTCACTTTAAATCATTTTTTGTTACCACACAAAAAAATCAAACAAAACTTTGTAACATTTTTTAATATCACATAGACTCCATGTAATTTCATAAAGCTCATACCAATCATGCACGAAGTCAAAGAGGCTAAACAAAATTGTTATTCTCCTCTTCAATTGCTTCCAAGGAAGTCACTATTAAGGGAACAAAGTGTGCACATGGACCACACCACATGTTGTCAATGAAAATTACTTAAGAAAAGTCAGGACATTCACATCGTACATATTACCAATTTTTACACTATTTGCTTATAAAAAAATAATAATAATTTTTTTCCACACAAACTTTAATATCTTATACAACATTAATGCACGAGACATGTTCCTTATCCTTTTACAAAAAATTGCCTGCAGATATCATGAAACCAATCATCTGTAACATTATTATTATTATTATTATTATTACAAGCAAAATGAAAAATGAATATCTACAAAAATATATATACCTATCTGTATATTTTGTACGTTTGTGAAATTACATCACTTTTATGAACAATGAGGGCAACGCGAATGAATGAAAAAGAAAACAGCAGCATAGTCTTTTTTTTCTCTCTCTCTTTTCATCTTTGTGTGAAAGAAAGTACACCTTTCCAGAGATACCTTTAAATCATATTGATAGTAAAAATTAAAAATATCTTTGGTAGATTTCATACGACAAACTCATGCAACAAATGAGTATTGCCAAACCTGTGTTGTTGCTTTCCTGAATCTGTGAAATGATAGTCTACTATATCAGAAGAAGAAGAAGACAATATCTGATTATTATTTTTAATATTATTATTATTATTGTGTCTTTTGTGATTGGCATCTTGTGATGTGGCTAATCCATCGTTTTCACAGTTCCTCAACTCCAATGAAAGAGAGACATGTTGCTGTTGTTGCTGTTGGTGGTGTTGGTGGTGGTGGCCACCACCTATCTCTGATAAATCATATGTGGCAGTATCACAAGCTATTTCTGAATAAAAGCCATTTTTCACGCTGAACCTTTCGTTACTACCACCATGCAATTTTTTACTTTCATAATCCATTGCATGTTCTTTAGTGGAATAGGCTTGTACACTATCAATAGTAATAGTTTGTACATTGTCCTGTGACTCAGTTTCTTGAGTATAATAATAATCTCTTTTACCTTTGATGAGGTGATTTTCAGATGAATTATTGTAGTTTATCTCAGAATCACCAAACTCTTCTTTGTATATTTCCTCAACCATTGGTTTCCAAAGACGCACACGCGCGTTAATGAACCAATTCGCCACCTGATATATAACATATGATATGAAAATTTGATTGTCTCAATAGAGATTAGCAACAAATAACTTGATTAATTATAAGTATACCTGATTCCTTGTCAAACCAGTTTGCGTAGCTAGCATTATTTTCTCCGAATCCTTGGGGTAACTGGTTTCAATTATCAAACAAAAAATGAAAAACGGTTTAATTAAAATAAACACGCGTACTATAATATGATACGATTATGAATTAACACATACGGATTAAGAAAATGCTCGAAGAGCCAGGCACGAAGTATTGAAACGGAGTTTTCAGGAAGTCCTCTTTGAGGCCTCCAAGCGTGCCGCATAACACCAAGATGCTGAAGTTCCTTCTGCTGTCTAAGCTGTTGATCCACATATCTGAGACGAGGGATTCCTTCTTGTTCCCCAAGGTTTCTTTGAATGACTTGAATTTGGGTGCTGATTGCATCGCGCAGGCAACGAAAATGACCTGAAATTGTTCGTAATGCAAGTGTAGTATATGGTTCTGCTGCTCCACAGCCAGCAACCATGTTTAAAGATGAGACCACAATCTGCATTTGATGGCAGTATTGTCTGTATCTCTTATCTACCTACAATCAGCACAAAGAGAGGATTATTGATTCTGCAATAAGCCATAAGCTAGCTTAACATAATCTAACAAGGTAAATAGGAACCTGACTAGTCCAACTATGACAATGAAAAGATTGATGCACTGCAATCAAATAAAATAGGGGTTCTAAGCATTTTACCTCATCCAAGAAGGACAGAAGTTTTGTCTTCTTATCCAACCAATTTTGCCTTTCTGCTGAGGATAATTGACTAGAAGGATTGGAATTAGAATCATTGGGACCTGAAGATATTTGCGTAGACTGAGTAGTAGATTTTCCATCAGCTTCTTTTGAGTTATTTAATCCAATTTCGCGTACTTTTTCTTGTTTTTCCATTCCACGTTGCTTTCGGACATTAACCAGCTCATCGAGTAACTCCTGTGCAGCCTTCAGATATTCGGAATTTAAGAAAATGTTAGAAAATCCCGATGAGCCCTGCATACATTGATCGGAAGGATGATAGTCGTGAAAACTTTCCCGTTTGGGAATGTCATGAAAACCTCCAGAAGATATGGATGCCATACATTCAGCAGTTTTCAACTCATCATCATTAGATATTGTAGTTCCCTTTGGAAGACAAGTATCATTCATGAGTGATACAAAACCGGTGTCCTGATACTGGTATTGAAATGGAGGGATAGATGATGTAGAAGGCAAAAGTGTCCCTAGAGTAAGAGATAGCCCTTGGCATTGTATATTTTGGTCACAATCTAAATGAGAGTTGCAAGGATCAGAATGTTGATCAATGGACTGCATAGTCACTGTCTCATTTTGTTCTCCTACAACAGATTCGTTGTAGTAGTTGTGAGGTAACAGAGGGCTCGCGGTGAACATATCCGCATAAGACACCGATGAGAATGAATGATTGGGATACATTGTAAAGTACTTGATGCTGGTCTCTTCACAAGAATGAAATCAGCTTGATATCTCTTTCAATTCTCAGGATTGAGACGCAATCGGCTTCGTGATGATGAACTCAATACGCAACACCACCTCAACTATTCTGATAACAACAAATTTCAATCAAAAACTCAGTATGATTATGATATGATTGAAGCAAGAGTAACAAACATGAACAAGGCAAGAAAACCACAAATTCAATATTTCCAGAACACACAACAATATTCTAGTTTTCTGCTTTTTAATCATCAAATTCAAATCCAAACAATACTACATCATCATCATCTTCAAAAGGTACAATACTACATGATGATTATTATAGTACTAATGAACATGAAACAGAAAAGTAAATAAGAGTAAATAATAAAAAAAAGGAAATACCTAAGCCGAGATGAAAAACATAGGTAGAGAAATGAGAATTGGAACAAGAGATATGTTATTGATTTGAAACAAAAGGAGTAACCGACCAGCTTATGATTGGAAGAACGGTACCAACCAATTACATAAAAAACAATATTAAATGTTACACCACCAACTACTACTACTGCTGCTACATTTTTTTATTATTGAAAAGGAATAAATAATTGGTAGTGTGAGTGATGATGATGAAACATTCATTGTTGAGATAGTCAGTCACGTGTGGGAGATGATGGATTAAGAAAATAATGGTGGTTGTTTAGTTTGCTTGAAATTATGGGTTGAAAAGCTTAACCACCAGTTGGTGAACCTGTGACTTGTAACCATGAGTTGGTTCACTCTTAAACAGCAACAACTTTAGTTTAAGTATTAAATAATGGTTCTCTTGGTTGGCTGAATTCGCTATATGGAGTAGGTGAAACTAACTAATTCACGTCTATGGTTGTTTCTTGTCTTCTATCGCTATCGCAACCCAAATGGATACAATGGATATACACAATCTACTCTACTATTGTTTATTAATCAATCTCTTCTAATTTAGACAAACAGATTATTATTGGATATATGTTTGAAATATCATTTTCTAAAAATCTCTCTATTCAGATTGGATTTCAGATTGATTTATGAAAATGGATTTAAATTTATATATTTTATATTTTTTTATATTTATTAATATGATACGTTGTGTGATGATATTTATTGTTAGGGTCTTGCTAACCACAGTCCTCAGGGCAATGGTTAAGCATTCCTAAAAAAGAAAATATTTTATAAAAATTTTAATATTTCAATTTCCAAGACATTAAATACGCAGATTACTGAGATAAAATTACTATTTTAAAGTTTTTAACCATTGTTCTGAGGATACTGATTAGCATTTCCCTAATTTTTAATATTATTTATTAGTTTAATTTAATTTATTTATTTTATTATTTTATTTGTTTCAACCATAATTGATATTTTTATTTTATAATATTAATTTTTAATATATTACTATATGTTATATATTATATTAAACTCAGTATTTATTAAAATGTCTATAATCTTACTAAAAAATATAATTTATAATTTGGATATTAAAAAATCGATCCAATTTGAACCACATAAAATTTGATCAGATTGGATCGAACTTTTTAAATCAATTATATATATTTGAGCTGAATCGCAAATAAATTTATTTTTAAATTAGATAAATTTTTATCTTAAAGTCTATATAAACTACACTGCAAATACCACTAATACCATTAAATGATAAATTTTAAATCTCTAAAATTGAAAGGTTTTATTATTTCAACACTCAATTTTCTACAATACTATAGACTCTGGACACGAGATATATGATGAGAGAAAAAAATCTAAATAATTTAAATGATTGAATTGAAATATATTTATTTTAAATTTGTTCATTTGAATAGAATATTAAAATTATTTTATTGTTATATTTTAAGGATATTTTTTAGAAATTTAAAAAAGTTGGGCTAAATTTAAAATGTGATTAATATGGACCAAGTCGTAATTTTTTAAAATTTTAAAGGATCCATTTTTAAAATTTGAAAATTATTAAAGATCAATTTATAACTTTTGTGAAATATGTTGACCAACATGCACAATATAAAATGATAAAAATGTTCAATTTGACACTCGCATTCTATAGAATTTGACAAAAGTTTCAAATTCTTTGATTTTATTTGTAATTGTTGGTTTATCCGTGGTCCTCTCTACTAAGTTCAGCGTCAATCACCACTAAACCAACTAACAATCAATGATTTTATTTGTCATTTTAAAATAATTAAATTTATCTTATAGAAAATACTTCAATTTTTTAAATCATTTTAACAACTTTTCACATTTTTTTTATCCGAACAATAAATTTCATTGAAATCATTTTAAATTCTTTCAAAATACTACATTCTCTAATTAAAGTATTTTATCTAAACACACTATTGTGAAATTGATAGAATAATGAAAATCACTTTCAAGAGAATTATTTAGAGTTCAATTACACAAATAAATTTGTTATGCGAGACAAAGAACAATGTCATTCAAAATAAATGGCTTTAAGCAAAAATAACTTTCAATTCAATAAGACAATGAATTAACTTTGTAGAAGAAGATAAAAGAAGACAAGAAACATGATCAGTGGTTTTCACACATATATTTACCGTGGTTTTTAAGTATGTTTAAGTTATGTTATTGAGTGTTTTATTTCTTTATTCGTCATTTTATGCTTTGGTTGTATGTTTTAATGTTTTCAGACTGATATGGAGAAATCGGAGTAAATCAGTGCGAAACTCGGAGTTTTGAGGAAGTTCAGAAAACAACTTTCAGCAGGCCTGACACGGGTGGCCGTGTTGCTCAACACGGGTCGTGTCAGGAAGAGAGCTGAGAGCAAAGTTTGAGAGAAAGGAAAAACAGTGAAGCAACACGGGTGCCCGTGTTGCACAACACGGCCCGTGTTGCACATCCTGGGACTCAACAATAAAAATTAATAGGACAGGGGACCAACACGGGTGCCCGTGTTGCACAACACGGCCCGTGTTGGGTTTGACGCTGATTTCAGTGATTTTTGTGATTTTGTTCAGTGGTTTGCCTGCAAGGGTGTTTTTGGGATTTCCAACCAACTTAAGTGAGTCTGCACTATTTAGGAGGGTTTTCAAGATGAATTAAGGATCTTTTTGCCACAGGAAGAATTGGAGGATTGTGAAAGGAAGCCTATGCAATTGGAGAAGAACAGAGAACTCTCATGAGTGGAAGCCATTGAAGATCAAAGTTCATCATCTCTATTGTAATGTCTTTATTTGATATCTTTGTAATTTCTTTGGATGATATGAGTAGCTAAATCCCCCAATGCTAGGGGGTGTCCCTGATTAACATTTGTGATGATTTTGAATTCCGAATTTCAATAACATATTTCTCTTTCATGTTCAATTTAATGGTATAAGGTTTTTAATGCTTTCCTCGTCGGACCAACTGGATTGATTTATGACTGACAATTAGGATTGACCTCCATTGTTAGGGTTTTTATACCATTATACTATAGTAGATATCACCTAGGACTAGGGATACCCTATAGTAACCGAATTGTTCTTGATTATAATAATACTTGATTTGATCACTAATTTCGAAGGACTTTGGGATTAGGATTTCAATGTTCAAAGGTTTGCCCACTAAGGACTTAGGAGCAAATACCCTTAAGAACCGGTAATTGATAAGTTGAATTTTGTTAATGAAACAAGGGTTCATAATTGTTACATGTTAATGCACACTCCTACCCTGGCATGTTACTCATATTTGGCCAAATCACCCTTTTTAAGTTTATTTGAAATTTAATTCGTAATCATAAAAACCAAAACCCCCAAGGCTTTTTGTTTAATTGAATTCCTTCTAACTCTATAATATCACGCAGTCCTTGAGATCGATATTCGGGGAATTTTCCCTTTATTACTACAGAGGCAAAATAGTACACTTGCTATTTTTCCGATCAAAACACAAAAGATTTGTTTACCTAAATCGATCAAATAATCCATGTCAAAAATTGTTACGAGGGATTACAAATAAGTTACAAGAAAATAGTCTACAAAGTTCCCAAAAACAAACCTTATTTTCTATCCAAATATTTCTGAATCTCTCCGACTCTCAATATAATAATTACACAAATTCAATGAGTTTAAAAGTATTTCTCAATTCCTTTAGATAACTCCAAAGATTTCTCGGAAAAAAACTCTAAACCCCTATTTCTATTTTCATCTCTAAAATTCTAAAGATTGTCACACTCTACCATAACAAAAGAGATACATATTTATAATTGCTAAAACTCAACATATCCGTAACAAAGGCCAAAACACAACCAATTAATTCTTAGAATAAAATATTATACATATCTTTTATATTAATTTAGACTATTTTTAAATTATTTTAAAATATATATTAAATATTCTAGCCAATAGAATACACATTCTCGAAATTGTTGATGTCATGAACTACTAAGGGATTAACGGTTTTCTAGAATGTAACGACAACTATAATGAGGACATGGTTAGAATATTCTATTCGGGCTTGAGAGGAAAATTCAAGGACTCTGACTTTGCATTTAGTATGGGAAATAAGGTTTATAAAGTGGATAACAAGATATGGAAGGATATGTTTAATAAAAATACTTGTGATCCTACTGCTATAAATATCTCTAATAATAGGATCGCCTCGAGTTTTGATTTCACCACTGCTCTAAATGATATGTTGAAGGCTCTTTACTCTGAAGAAGCATTTCAGGATGGTCTTTTTTCTCCATCAGTTACAACTAGTTTTCTGAAAAGGGATGATCGCATCCTACAATAGATTGTTTCACACATCATGCGTCCTAAGAAAGGAGGGTATTCAAGATTTGATCAAACTGAGGTTCAATTGGGATGGGTTCTGAAAAATAAAATCAAAATTAATTGGCCATATTATTTTGTGAGAAGGATTTTTCTCTAAAGGAATGTCGCAAAGGATTCGCCTTATGCTATGGATCCTTGATTCCATGCATTTTGAACTATTGTGATGTTACCATGACAAACATTCCATGTATAACACCTATTTCTGTTCAAGAATTCGATCAAACCAGCATGAAAATGATGGGATATACATAGGATGAGAAGAAAAATGTGTATTTCCTTTCTCCTAAGGGAGCAACCAAGAAGTATTACAATTATGATGATCTGGGTGATGGAGGAGTCCAATGAACAGTGAGGAGGAAATTCAGAACATCGATACGGATGTCATGGGTGATGAGAATATTGATGGTTATGGTCATGAAAATGAAGATGAAGATGACTACACTAATCATTGAGTGCAAGTTGCTCGTGCTCAAGAAGAGGCATATGCTCAACAAAATGCAAATGAACCTAAATGGGGTACATGGACTCAAACGGACGGGTATGACCAATGTAACTCTTCATATGTGCCTTCTTCATCCCAATATAACGTTGGTGATAAATCTGTAGTCATTGCTATGCTTGGGAACATGCAACTTGTTCAACAGCAGAGGTATGATGCTCAACAACTACAAGTTCAACATCTTCAAACTCATATTCATGAACATAGGAATGATTTTGACGCCTTTGCCACTACCTTCACTACAAGGCAAAATCTCCTTGAGGAGACTTCAACTACTCGCCATAATGCTCTTTGTCAAAGCTTTAATACTCTTAATAGGGGTGTTCTTGAATTATTTGAACAAGTAGAGGAGTATCGTCGAAGTTTCAGATGAAGAGGTCACCATAGAGGAGGAAGACATTAGTTGATTATGTTGAGAGATTGCGTCTCTTATCTCATACATCCTCGCATTTCATTTTTTTCTTTTCTCTTGCATTTCCGCATATCATCTCGCATTTTATCCTAGTATGCATATCATCATGTTTATTTCCTTGTATCTTATCCTTAAACAACTTTCTATTTTGCATGCCCAATGTGTGTAATTTGATACGTGTGTTACGGTTAATTATTGACAATCTTGCATTAACTTCATTATATGTGAATGTCCGTTAATGCTTGTTTGCTTTGCAATCGCCTATGAATTCTATTTGTGTCTTAACATTTCTATTGGGCTTTTTCTCTTTTTGATGTTGTCAAAGGGGGAGAAGAAGCAAATGGATATTTCAAGTTTTTTTTAATGCATATTGACAGGGGGAGCATTTTTCCTTCAAGAATCTTCAAAGTACTAATTTTTTCAAAAGATTTTTGTCATCATCAAAAAGGAGGAGTATGTGAGTGCTAGGTCCTTTTTGGTTTTAATGATGTCAAAAATAGAATAATAAATGTGCTTGTGATGTTTGGTTGAACTCTCCTTTGAACAAGCATTCCACTCATCTTGGAAACATGTGCATCAAGTGTTTTAAAAGATGCATGGGTCAAGTGAAACATATGCATCATGAAAAATAGGTTTTTGAGTAATTTACATAGTCATGAGTTGACTCCTGACTTGTATAGGTCGACTCATACTGAAGCCAACTTGAGAATTTTGTCAAAAACCATTATGGTGACTTTGTACCAACCTATGCATCAACTCATGACTTGTATAGGTCGACGCATAGCATGCTGCAAGTTGACACATGTTGTGCATTGTTTTTCCAGACCTCACTGCCATGATTTGGCCAACTCACTCACACACACATGCACTGACCTCACTGCCATGATTTGGTTCAACACAGTATGGGTCGACACACATAAGTCACAAGTTGACTCATATTGTGTTAAACCAACACCGGACCTCACTGCCTTGAATAGGTCGACGCATGAAGTCCAAAGGTCGACCTGTCGCTCAATTTTGGGCATTTTTGTGAACGAATTTTCGAGATCTTGCTATCCTTTTCACACACATATAAATACATTCATGCACTCATTTCAACATAACTTTGAAACCTAAAAGATACACAAGTCTTCTCATCTTCATTCATCTTCTTGTTCACTACACAATTACACATAATCATTTTTGTGTTGTTGATACACGATCAAGCTTTATAACATCCATAAATAGGAATTAAATATTCCTTTGGGTGAAGATTAGTGGTGGTTTCATTAAATAAAACCTTTGAGGTTTTGTCCTCCAAGATCAAGGTGATTTGGGGAGTTTTTGGACAAGAGACTTTGATTAAGATTCAGCCGAGTGAAGGTCTTGAAGAACACTGATTCGTTCAAGTGAGTCATGGTAGACAGAGGAACAAGCAAAGCTCTTGGGGAGACTTGATCTTGCTTAAGATCAAGGGAAGATAAGATAAAGAATCAACATCAAAACTGAGTTTGTTTGTTTGTTACATTAACTTCTCTTGTAATAGCAATTTGCAAAGTAAATAAAGACTATCTTAATTCCCGTTTGGAATTAGGGGTAGACCGAACGTACCCTTAGCGACGTCGATAGGGGAGCTTCCTAAACAAATGTTGTGTTTCTCGCCTTTTACTTTACTTTTTTCTGCTTTCATTTTTGGTATTCACTTGTCTTAGCTCATAATATTCAAAGTGTAGACTTGTGATATAAAAATTGTGTTTACATTGCTAATAATAATTGCATTTTTCAATTGTTAATCACAAATCTCTACACTTAGAAAACGACTGTGCTTAGTAGATTGCATACCAAGTGTTTGTTAAGTTTCTTGTGCAACAAACTGTTTGCACAACACGTGTTCGACAAATGACCTTAGCAAATTTATAGATCTCATTATCGTTGGAAGTAGGTGATTAAGTGTTAATCATTCAAACGAATATTTTTCTGAAAAACGCATTGATTTGATTTTTCAAATTCTTTAGCGTAGCAATTTTCTTCGTGGTTGTAGCATATCTGATTCTACCAATAGCGGTTTATAATAGACGAAAGTCGATTCTAGGACGCTTCTGTTAGTCAAATTTTTTAAAAAACACTGAAATTTATGTTGATCTATTCACCCATTCTCCATCTCATTAGCCTATCGTTTGATAGTTTCATCCCCAGGTCTTTACTCTTCTTCCCCTGACGAGACTCTCTATAAGTAATACATCTGCAATTGATAAACTTCGATCCTCCAGGCTTCGCTCCCAAAATCTTCTTTCATTCAGGTTTCCTACAACAAAAAGTATCATGGGTGTTTGAAAATTTATTCCTGTAAATTAATACCTACTACCAAGTATTAGGTTTCTTACTACAAAGTATAAGGTGATTGGTGTTCCCTTTAAGGGAAGTTTTTATCAAGGCCTCTTGATAATTGAAGTAGTACATTATTTTAAGGTTGAAGTGATCAGAAAACTCTAATTAATCCTTTAAAATAGTGGATTTAATTTTGTTCATCTCGATAAATTATGTTTACTAACCAAAAATATTAAAGTTTTTTCTATAAAGGAGGTGCAAATAAAGTAGAAATAGGAGCAGAAAAGAAATAAAATCCACCACAAGGCCCAAAATGCACTAGGGAGACTGAGTGGCGTAAGCTCAATCCATTGACAACTTATGGCAATTGATTGGAAGAGCTTGGCGCACATATTTTCATACCAAATCCAAACCAAACATAGTCTACAAGGTAAAAAGATCCCATCATTGATGATAAATGCTTGAAATTCCTGAAATATATGATTATCCAATCGATCGGAGCCCTTATCCAATCGATTGTCACACCTAATTTGGAATGATTTGGATTTTATTTTTAATCAGCACAATCTCCATTGGTTGCTTGCCAAAAATACACGATCAAATCATCAAGAAACACACTATAAATAAGTATTCATCTTTCATTCTTTTGCATTGTATATTTAAGATGTTCTTTTCTACTTCCTCTTGAAAAAGGTATATCCATCGTTAGTCAAGATGTTCATCTCAAACCTTTACTTCACTGATAGAATAGTCTAGTCTGAAGTAAAAATGCATAAGATATCATTGTCTTCGGAAGAGTTTGGAAACATTTTAAATCTTCCTTATGGAGATATTATCCTCGAATCCGGAGACAAAAGATATACTACTTCAATCTCAAGTTTATTGTATCCTCTCTAATGAAGTTTGTTGCATCCTCTCGTATATTTAAGGGTGCGTTTGATTTGCTAAAATATGATGTATTGGACATGACAATTTTTTTGTACCATGTTTGATGGAGAAACTAATCATGACACTAGACAAAAAATATGGCAAGAGACTGGACAAAACCATAAATTCTTGTATCCCACTAAACCACGGGACAATTTTTTATCCCAAGCACAAATTATTAAAAAAATATCAAAATATTATTTTTACTCTCTTTCCCATTATTTAATATTTTAATTTCTAAATATAATACTAATATTTAATATATCAATAGAAATATTATAATAAAAATTATATTATTTTTATTCGATTCTCCAACATATCAAATAAAGTAGAGAAATTTTTTTTATTTATTATTTTTCTTCTCTTCTCATTATTTAATATTTTGATTTATAAATATCAATATTTTTATATCAATAAAAATATTATATTACTTTGTCTACTACATAAGCATATTAAATAAAGTAGAGTAAAAAACTATTTCATATTTAATATTATAGTAAAAATTATATTATTTTGTCCGGTGCATATCAAGCAAAATCGAGAAAAAATTGTACAGTACATTAACCATCAGACAGAGTACAACACAAAAAATTATCATGTATTGTTCTATACTGTGTAGTACTGTTCTGTCCAATACTTCGTATTTTACAAATGCACCATAAGAGAATAAATAATAATATTTATTAAAAAAATGACTAATATGAAACAAATAATTAAATTAAAGAACAAAAAATTTAATTAAGCCTTAATTTTATATCATTATAAATTCAACCAAATAATTTGTCATCTACTTCCTTTCTCTAAATTTACATGACATTTAAATCATTTTACACCATTTGAAAAAGAGAAAAAAGGATATGCACGGATAGTGTAAAATATTTTTACACTGTCTACCAATCACAATGATGTATCCAATTAAAACACAATTTTAATTTAAAAAAACTAATATGACATGACAAGTGTAAGGATTTTGATTGGTTGTATGTGTAAAATTAGTTTACACTGTCAGTGCACTACCTTGAAACTCTTTGAAAAATGTACGTAATTTTGTATAAAAAAAATATAATTTTTGGAAATTAATTTTCAATAATGATATTGAAATTTTTTTAAAAAAAAAAATGTAATAGAGAAAAATAGTTAATGTTAATTTATAGTCTATTTCGAAAGTCACACAAAAATCAAAATGAGTAACCAAGAACGAACAACAGGGTTTATGGATATTGGATGGATAGTATATTGAGGTGCTGAACTGCTCGTTCTTATTTCAAAATCCAAAACCAAAATCAGAGTAACCGTGTCGCATTTTTCTATCTTGAAGAATGAAATTGTTGCTTCGGCGATTACCGTGGACGGTGGTTTCCGCCGCCGCACCACTTCCATTGCATTCTTCCATTAGACTTTTCACTCCTCCAAAGCAACTTACCTTCTCCCGTTTATCCTTCTGCTCCACCTCCGACCTCCATCTCACTCACCATCCAGACAAACCTGTAATTAATTTCATGCCATTTCTAGGGTTAAGATTAACTCACTCAATTGTTTTTTGGCATTGTTCACTGAGTTTGAGTCTTCATTCGCAGGAACACGAACCGGATAATCGTCGCCCGCAGCATCTGAAACCCGGTCTTTATCTCGTAGGAACACCGATTGGAAATCTTGAAGATATTACCTTCAGGTAACTCTTTTCTTTCGGTTTATGCTTTTGAACGTGTTTGGATAATCAATTTAATTAAGCACTTATAGATGTATCAGTTATTTCTCTAACGAATAATTAAATAAAGTCAAATTTAGTTTTATATAAGTTGTTTTCAAAGCTATCACATTGAAATAAGCTCCAAACACTTTATAGACATGCTCTTTTCTTAACAAACCGTCTCATTAGTGTTTTATGAAAACATACACCGGAAACACGACATTGACACTGAGACGTCGACACTTCTAATAATTTAAAAAATGAATAAATTAAACGCAATCATAAGTATTAGTGTCAGTTTCGGACCCTGACATTTCACTAGGGGTGGAAATAAGTCAGACTAACTTATAGGGGCCTACGGCCTAGCTTGCCGCGGCTCAAGCTAGACCAGTTTTTTTTTTAAAATAGAAAACACATAGAATTTTTATAAGCCTATTTAGCTTAAAAAAGACTAGGCCTCATGCAATAAAAAAAGCCTTTAAAGCCTATCAGCCAGGTCTATTTAAATAAACATGAATAATTTTATTATGACTATTATATTGTATTTTTTTACTCTGAATCAAATTACAAAAATAGAATTGAATTATAAGAGCTTATGTAAATAGGATGAAAACTCCTTATAAATAATGTCATAAATTATTTTCACAAGTTTTTCTAAGCAAATGGTCTCACAAAACTTATGCTACTAAGACCATCTCCAATGGTAGTTCCTTCTAATAAGTTCTCCAGCTAGACATGCCACATCATAGTACCATTGCATTGCAATGCAACTATGAAAAAATTGTGGTACCCAATCAAATTAGTTTATGAGGTAAAGTTGTGGGCCCAATAATAACTTTTTAGAATTATACAATTAAAATAAAAATTATAAAAATTATTTTAAGATGATGTGGCTAGTGGGACCCATAAAGAACCCAAAAATGGGTTATACCATTGGAGATGCTCTAAGTATGGTCAGTTAAGTCAATGCAAACAAACGTATCATTAATCTTTTAGTTTTCATGTCTATATAAACATTAATTCAATTGCTAATTTACATTTGTTCAAATGAATAAGGCTCTTAAGTAGGCTAACATGTTAATCAAGCATTCAAAAAGGCTAGGCTCAGGCCTAAGAATGAGTCTATGACAAGCTATAGGCTACACTTAAGCTTTGAAATTTTTAATAGATCTGACTTAGGATTGGCAAAAGCTTAGCTCGACCTAGCATATTCCCACCTCTACCTGAAATAGACACATTTTTTTTCCAGAGGTGTCGGAGTTACAACGCTAGAGTTATACTTGTAGATATGTTCAGATGACATTTTGTTTCACACCATTGTTCAGGGCTCTCCGTGTGTTAAACTCGGCAGATGTTATACTTTCGGAAGACACAAGGCACTCTGGGAAATTGCTTCATCACTACAATATCAAAACACCCCTGGTAAGCCTCTTCCTTTTCCTTCTACTCTATTTGCAAACCTAGGTCAACATATGTAAAGGTTTGGCATAATTGCAATTTACATTTTCTAATACCCGTTTCTAGATCTTCAGATGAGTTATCACAAATTCAATGAATCACAAAGGGAACAGCTTGTGCTCAGGAGGTTGAAACAAGGTGAGATTGTGGCACTTATAAGTGACGCTGGAACGCCGGGTATAAGTGATCCTGGTATGGAGTTGGTAAGTGTGCTGCTGTTGCTGTGCTGTGCTTGTTTATTCTTATCATCACTGCTGTTTTGATCCATAACTTTGTGCATGGTGATAACAATGCAGGCCAAATTATGTGTTAGTGAAAATGTTCCTGTTGTTCCAATCCCAGGTCCTTGTGCTTTGGTATCTGCTCTTTCTGCCTCGGGTTTATCTACGGATGAATTTACATTTGGTAATTTACTGACTGAACTGTATGGATTGGGTAGATAATATAAATAAATTTTTGCATTTATGGACCTAAAGTGATTATCTATCACATATATCTCTCTAGTTGGGTTTCTTCCTAAACATTCGGGATCAAGAAGAAAAAGGCTCATGGCTTCGGCAGAGCAAACAGCAACACAAATATTTTATGTTCCTCCTCACAAGCTTTCTCAGTTTCTTGAAGAGGGTTCATCAATTTTTGGTGATACAAGGTACTACTAGAGTCTTTGCCTTACCCGTAATTTTGATCTTTTATTATATCATTTAACTTATATTGCTTGTTTGATGAATATAAGTACTATGCTCTTGTCAAAATTTTCTTTAATCACTATCCTTCTCAACGTCCACTTTTATATTTTTCAGTTGGACACTCCATTATTATTATTTTTTTGCTTACTTTGTGAAAAACTAATCATTGACACCGTGATTCACATGTTTGTTTGATTTGTCATTCAATCCCGCCTTGAACTTTATTCATCTTAATCTTATGTATTAGTACTCGAGAAACATAAGTTGCATCAGTGATACTTATTTTCCTTAGGGAAATTGTATCATGCACTAGATTGATTGACTCTTGAATTTGATGATATTGTAGGAAATGTGTTATTGCTCGAGAAATGACAAAGTTTCATGAAGAGGTAATTTTTGTATTCGTCCTTCTGAAGTCAATAATTGATAGTTTAAAACCTGATTTGATAGCCTTACATATTGTTAATCATCTTATTTCTGTGGTGGTGACTGTTGATTCTACTAGTACTATTCACCTAAACCGTGATAATAAGAATTAAGAGGTTAGAGGTCTTTAGTGTTTTGACTCCGTATATGCCCACACTAATGGTTAATGCACTATGCCTGACTTTAGGATTTAACTTTTATTCAAGAATCAATGGAAATCTGGGGATTTGTGTTTTTGGGTTTGTAACTTCTAGGGCATACAACTTCGAGACCTTATGCTAGTCAGTACATAGAAGTGATTTTGTTTGCTGGATATCGTCTGTGTTGTTTTCAAAGGGGAAAACTATAACAAAAATATTTCTGACAAGAAAAATAGTTACATGATGGCAAAAAATAAGGCTATAACAAGAGGCCATTATTATGATAACTTGATTTAATTGAAGTCAACACTAATAATGACCTCTTTGTTCTATTAAAACTAGAACAAAGAGGTCATTAATAGTATTGCCAAGGATATCAATTGTTCTCATGAAACTTTTTAACTGATAGAATGCACATTACTCTTGTAGTTTTGGCGCGGATCACTTGGTGAAGCCAACCATGTATTTTCTACTCGCCTGCCAAAAGGAGAACTTACCATATTGATTGAAGGGCAAGCAAATTCTAAAGTTGAACCTCCGTCTGACACCGAGCTTGAGAATGAACTAAGAGAATTAATTGAAAATGGCGAGAGTCTTTCCACGGTAATAACTTCTCAATAGATTGACATGTTCAATTTTAGTTCTTCTAGAAATTTGATAAAATGATCTAATTATGGACATGCTAGTTCATGGTTCAGCCACTTCAATACAAAGAAATGGTATGTGGGATATCAACTTATAGGATTCAGCGCTCTTGTGCTAAAATGATCCTTGCAACCAAATAATGGGCAAATAATCATTTTGTAGTGAATATGGTTTGCCTTGTTCTTTCATTTAGCTGATTTTACCTGTGCTCATGTTAGTAAAAGAAGTCTCTGTTATGAAATTTTTTCTATTTTCCTTCTCAAAAAATTTCAAAGCATATTTTATCTCTAGGTTAATCTACTCTTATTAATTGGTCGCAAAATTTTTTTTTTTTTTTCAATTCAACAATTTTAGTGCATTTGTTAAATATGACTGCTGACATGTTTTTAGGCTGTTAAACTGGTTACTGGAAGAACATCAGCAAGTAGAAAAACTATATACTCACTTGCTTTAAGAAAATTCGGTAAGCAACTTGAAGTGGAAGATGATTCAAGTTAGCAGCCGATTCTTCCTGGAGGTAAGCTTGATATTACTGTGTTGGGGTTTCATTCATTCATGCCAACTTCTGTTTGCTATTGTTCCCTTAAAGCTTAAAGCACTCTATAATTAACAGAGACAGGCATCATGTAATACACAGTACAAGTTTCTGTTGCTCAATCCTTCAATTAGAATGGACAAAAGGCTTCCATCAAGAGGAATAGTTTACCATTTATTGTTGAACAACGGTTGATCGATCATGTATAGAAGGGTTAGTGCACTAGCATTTACGTTGCTGCCTTGGCTTCACACGGTTTATATCTTGAAAGCAACACTCGGCAATAGGAATTGATTGTACAAACTTGATCACTTGAGATGTAGAAATAGAAGAAGTACCATATAGTTGTGGGTTGTTAAATCCAAAAAGGAGAGTTCTAAGATAAGCAAACTCCATCTCCCATATCTTGTACTCATCCCAGATGTTTTCTCCCCAAAACTTGACTTAGGGAGTCGGTCATTCCTAAAATAATCTGCAATTAATATACGTTTTCTCCCACTCTGATGGAACATATTCTCTTGAATGACACTTTTGAGAATGTACTTATTTTTTTGAGATTAAGATTAATTTATTTTGCTTATATTCAAGACTGTAATTCTTATTATAGTTCTTAATTAACTTTTTATAACTTTATTTGCATAATGATAATACTCTGTATTAGGATCTGATGACTGCCCCTTGAAGTTTCATGATAATACTCTAGCAGGAAGTGCTGGCCTGTCAAAGGCATAACCAAATGCATAGAGTCTTCTTTGTGGGAAAATGCATGGCATACCATTTACTTTTAAAGAGTCACTTCAACAACTTAATATACCATATAAAAATTTTATGTACAAGAAATTTGGATTTGGTAATTAAGTTAAAAACTGTCTAATTAAAGGGTGAAAATTCCAAACAGGGAAGATGGCAAACATGCAAAAAAAATGGACCCAGGAAACAGCTGCCTGTTACTGGACCAGACAAGCAAATCAGTTGGCGGTCGGGATCACGGGCACTACACTGAAACATGTCATGTGTATTGTCATCTCCCCTTCATCCCCAAACAGCCCCACATTTCTCTTATCTTGTTAACAAAAATAACAATAACCCAATTCCATATCAATAATCTCAGATAGCAACGCCACAACCACTCTTATATGCACATGCACCACCTTTGGAAGGAGAAAAAATAACCTGCTAGTTATTCTACTTTTCTTTTACACTGCTTATTGTTTAAGCATTAATCTCACTGCTAAATAATTATTCACTTTATTTATCTTCTATACAATTGTCTCCTTCTGATTTTATTTTGTTTGCTGCATTCATTACATGTCATCCTTAGAGATGACGGTGGAAGGTTCAAAATCAAATATTCGCTGCCCTGTTGCTAAGATTCGTTGAGGATCGAATTTCATCTTCATGGCATTGAATTGGGTCCACTTATCTCCAAAGTGGTCCTTCCACTCCTCTAGTGTTGTGCAATGGGGCAGGTACTGTTTCACCCTGATCTTCGAGTCATGACAGAATCTCAGAATCTGACGGTTCTGATTACTCAGATACTCCAGTGTCTCAGCATCCAAAGCTGATCTAAGAAATGCCACCAGGTAAAACACCTCCTCGTCCGGTGTCACCGCCGAGCTCCGATGGTCCCACCTAACACCAAAACCAACCGCTATAATAAGTTTAACCATCACTAAAATCATGTTTTGGATTTTTCTTTTCATACAAACGAAGCAATGATGTAAAATGGTAGAAGATGTTAGTTAGATTTACTACGTTGTTAACAATTGTATGACTTGTCAGAACAACATGGAATCTGCATGTTTTTTTGTTAACTTTTAATGACCGAGTTAATAAATAGTATAAATAATAATATTGCATCAGTTGATTGAATGTTAGACACTGTTTGTATGTAATAAAATAATGTTCAATTAAATTAACTACATATTTATACGATCAATCAAATATCACGTGGGTGATAAACAAATTGCATGAAACATTTTCCTTTTTTTTAATGAACTATATGAATTTTTTAATCATAGATTTTGGTAATAAAAAAGAGCAACTAATGAATGATTTGTCTATTCTTTATTATTGACATGGACATCGGTTGTTGGATGTTCAAACGGTGGTGGCAATGGAACTAGGTTATAGTAGGAGTGGGTCCCTATTGAAGATCTTCTGACAGCAGAATCTTCCCATTTGGATCATCATGGACGATCATTTTTGTCTTTTTCTGATCACAAATGGAAAGAAAAACAGCTGCATTTCCTAGTTGAAATGGTGGGGATGTTTCTGTTCTGCATGTCTCTTGCTCTTAAATCTTAACCATTCTAACATCTTGTTATTTTATTAAGAGACTCTAAGTAATGACACCCAATAAGAAGCTGTCAGCTACAAATATACAGTGTAGTATTCAGGGGCGGATCTTCCTTGGGACAAGGGGTGGCCATGGCCACCCCAAAGTTTTTATGATTTTTTTTAAAAAACTGATATAATATATAATTTTTCCTATAAAATTTAATATTTATACATTTATAAAGCACCATGCTATCATAAATGCAAAATGACTAAGTGGATATGTTGTATAACTACAACCTAAATGTCATGGGATCAAACCTTGTTGGCTAATGTCTAAACTAAATTTTATTGAGTCTTTTTACAATTTTTTTAAACATATTTGTCTATGTATTCCCAAACTTATTAACATATTTGTCTTTTTTAAAAATTCTATCCAATTTATTTATTAACAATAATGTCCATCCAATTCAATTTCTTAAAATTATTCTAAAATAAATTTTGAATGTATTTTTTTTACACTCTCTCATTCATATTTTGTTTGGCTATTGATTTTCTTTCCTCCCCACATACAATCACGCATAGATTATTTGATTGTTATTTTTTTCATATAAAATGATTTCAATCAATTATCACTATACAAAATTATTGAACAAAGAGCATATAAAAATCGTAAATCTACAAAAATAAAGGACATAATATGATTGCTAGACACGTTGACAATAATTAGTTGATTTATGTTGACAATAATTAGTTGATTTTTGAAGATGTATCAATAAATTTTATAGTATAATTTGACACACTTTTGCACAAGAGTTTAAAAAAAAACAATTTATACATTTATTTTTGCTAGTAACAAAAAATGTGAAAGCAAATAGAATGATTTTTTTGGGTAGAAATGAGATATCTCTACGCGCAATTGCACAGACTAATCTTTCGAGTCGGATCCCTCAAAAGAATTTAACGAGGTTGCATGTATAAGACCAAGATCGAACCTTAAATTTTTAAATAATACGGAAGAAATCTCTTACCATCTCATTCAAGTGCTATTGGGTAAATGAATAAACATTTTTAACATTATAATTTTTATTAGTTTTATTTTTAATATTTGGCCCCCTCAACAATTTCATCTTGGCTCCGCCACTGGTAGTATTATTCTATATACGATACGACTAAGACATGCATGAATATGGTTTTTATTAATTTTGTCGAAGCACAAACTTACTTGTTTTTGTTCATAGGGTAGATGAGAATAGGCCCACTTGTTTTATTTCCCAAAATGCCCTTGAACACACCCTTATCAAAATCTTCTATTCTTGATTTTGGAACAAAAAGATTCAGCCATGGATGTGCTACATCCCATAAACCCTTGTATCTAAGTTTCACTTCTGCCTTATGTACACGATCCAGAAAATCCATATAACCCACGTCCGTTGTGAACACTGATGTTTCTATAAAATTCAACTTTTTCAATAGTGCTTGTATTTCCTCATCAGTAGAATCAGCATTTCCTTGGTGGTAGTTTTTGGTCATCTCCAAACAGTATAAAACACTTCCTTCAGCATTAATGGAACTGATTTTAACAGGATTACTCGATGAAAAGAACGAGGATCTCCAATTGTTAACGAGTCCATCATCCACTATCACAAAACCTTCAACATAATCGAATCTCTGGCTTGCCGGTTTCCCATGCAGAGATATCAGAAACTCTTGGTCCTTACTAAAGGTCGAAAAATTCGAGTACAATACTCGTATCCAACGAACCTGTACGATTAGTATATAAATTCATGATTAATTATAATAGTTTATAGAGAAATAAAAGACAAACAGACAATAAACTGCATCGCTCTATGTGCATACTCTTTGAGGAGCTGGTTGAAGAGCAATTCTAGCTCTTGTGATGATTCCAAATTGTCCAAGACCACCAAGAACAGCATGGAACAAGTCTGAGTTATCATCTTCTGAACATGTTAACACTTCACCCTTTCCTATAACACACACCAATAAGACAACAATACTAATAAAAGAAATGCATGATATCAAATGTTATCAGAGTCGTCTTAAATTTTTGGAGTACTAACCTGTAACGACATCAAGTTCAAAAACATTGGAGATTTGAGGACCGTGATTAAAGGTTTGTCCACTAATACCAGCATTAGATAGAGTACCACCCACAGACAAATACAAGTAATCAGTCCAAGACATGGGAGCTAAACCATACTCCAATGTTGCTTTCAACACATGTATCCATAATTCACCACCCCAAACATCCACATACATTTCTTTCTCATACACTCTAGGAAGAAAACTAACCCTACTGCCTCTCCCCATTTCAATCACCACACCTTTCATTCTCGTATCCGCTTGTCCGTTTATCGAGTGTCCGTGCCCTCGCGCGGACACCGCAAACGGCGGCCGATTATACGCCGCTTTAACAACCCTCGCCACGTCATTTTCCGACGCTGGTTGAACTACCGCTAATGCTTCTCCTCTACTGCTCAACCTCCCGAAATCCAATGAAACCGCTTCTAATTCTGAAGCTTCCAGTTTCACTTCACCTTCCAGACCTACGTGGAGAATCTCCGTTAAAGTTGGGTCCACCGTTAATCCTACCGTTAGAATGAAACGGCTTATGGCAAATGCTAACAGAATAATAACAAGGTTGTTCTTCACTGCCGCCATTGATTCTTAGTTTCTTGAAAGCACTATTAATGTATATAATGGAAAACAAAAGAACGTGCATGTGCGTACCAAAGAGAAAGAAAATCTTGGAGCAGCTTTTGAGTTGTTTAACGTAAATAGGATTTCACTTTAAAGATTCTGTACGCAAGCCAAATTGGAGAAAGATGAAAGATTCTTGCTGACTGTGTCTCTATAAAAGGTGCAATATAGTGGATGAATACAAAGAACTGCTAGGGAATGGACGTAGCTATTGAGGGTAGTGTTTCTTGTTTATGTTGGATATGAAGGTGTGTGTCAGAAAGAAAAGAAAGAAAGAAGGGTTGGGTTGCAGCATAAGAAAATTAGAAAGTGCGTGTGTGGGGGGGTGTGAATGTGATGAATGGGAGTGTGAGTCATTACTGTGTGTGTCTTGGATTTAAGATGCAAACAAGAACCTCACGAGGGATGGATGAGGTGAGAGTTTGATTTGGTTAGGAAAGGCACGTGTTAAAAGCCATCAGACACGTGCTTCATTGTGGAATTTTATAGAGTAAAGATTATATAGAAAAGTCAATACAGGGGTAGGCCATCTAACAAAATTTTTTAATTAAAAATATTTGTTATGATAGAAAGATTATATAGAAAATATTTTTAACAAATATTTGTTAGATGACTTACCCCTATATTGATTTCTATATAATTTTTTCTTGGGTTTTCATTCTCTCTCTTTTGTTAAAAATAAATAAATAAATATATTTTAGTTAATAAAATTTATTCTAGGTTAAAACTAAATAAGAGATGAGTTCGCTTGTCTATAGTTTATTATGATGTTTTGAGATGTGTATAACATTTTTTTTTGCAATTTAGTTTGGTTCCCTGCGTTGGGTTCATTAGTTTGTGTTTCGTGTGTATCGTCCTTAAATATTTTGTTAGATTACACTTTTGTGCGGTCTATTTTATCACTTTTGTGCGTCTATTTTATCACGTTTTCCTTGGTTCTGGTTTGAGAGCATTATTGTAATATATCTCTTGTGAAAAGGTCATTTTGATCCTGATATAAACTAATTAAAAAGTTATATTTTGGTTGTTGTGGTGATATATCTCCCGTGTTTGGTTGAGATGTCTCCGAAGTTAAAAAATCCTATTTGGAGGTATGTGGGCAAAGCATGTAAAAATTTCACATCATTGTAAAAACTCTTAAGAAGAAATTCTTAGAAAGATGAGTAAGATCAAGTGGTTAGGCAAAACCTTTGTAAATCTATGACACCTCTTTCTCTTCTTTTATCTTCTTACATTCCAATCATTTATTTACTTCCGTTGTATTTTTCTTTCTTTCTACTTATGATTTTTTTTATTCCGCTGTTTATTCCTTACTTGTTTTACAAATTTGTTTTAAATTCTTATTTTATCAAAGATTTTTTATTTGAACATAGTTTTTAAAATCCACACAATTCATTAGTTGGAGTTACTTGTCCAATATATTCCATTTAATTTTGTCCAATATATTCATTTAATTTATTGTTACTAATTATTTACTCTTGGAAATAAAATATTTTAGCAAAAGGGTGCAAAACCAAAGCTATGGGGTGCAGAAAACAAAGAAAGGCCCAAAATATTTCCAAGGTTCAAATGGGACAAGGAAGCTGAAAAATATTCATTTAATCAATTAAACTTAATAGGTTAATCAATTAGTTCTTTGAAATTCAAACTTCTTGTCAAACGAGTCATTAAGGTCAGTTTGTTTCAGCTTTAAAAAAATGGATTTTTTATTTATTTTAAAAAATAGATTTTTTAAAACTGTTTTTCAAAATATTATAAGTTTTTTTATATTTGTTTTTTCTAAAATAAAACATTAATTTTGACATCTTATAATATAAACAAACATAATTGAAGACCAAAACTTAGTCAAAATCATAATTTTTTTAAGAAGTTGTATTTCAAAAATGATTTTTATGAAAACATATTTGAAATAACTTTAAAATTAAGTGATTTTTTAAAATTTTGATATTCAAATTATTTTCCCATAAATAGATGAAATATCTTAAATCACATTTTAAAAATAACTATTCAAATAAAATTTTCATTTGAAGCTTTCTGTTTCTACGTGGTTGTGTATTCTTTAGTATTTTTGATGTGCTACTCTAAGATAAAAATAAAATAGAAATAGTAAGTATAGCACGTAGGGTCCATGTATGGATACAGTGGATCTATGGGGAGCACAATCCAAGGATGGTTCACGGCTGGGTGCAGAAAGCAGGACTTGGCTGATCTTTGTCAAGTTCAAGTGCAAAACGCAACGCAAAATGCCAAAAAAAATTAAACATTCTCTAATTCTCTATTTATTCTCTTACATTCATCAGCAAGATTATTTATTAATTAATTCGGCAATACTTAATAAGCATGTGTATATGTCTGCTTTATATGCTAACTGTATATAAAAATCATTTAAATGTGATTGCTTAACAACAACACCCACCTCTCAAGTGTCCAAAAAATATAAAACACAAAATCTAAGGCTTAGATTGCATGGTTAGAGAGTCTATTACTCTCTGTCTTAGATTAGCTGATTTATTATAAATACAGAGAAAAAACAGTATAGTTAATATTATATTAAAAATTAAAATTAATGATTTAATTATGTTGAGAGAATTTTTTAATAAACATGTCGATTTATTTTGACATGGAAATAATATTTAAAAATAACACTATCTATATAATATAAAAAAATTTAACCTTTCGAGATATCAAATATGTCTGCTCCATTTTCTCATTCATCAACAATGTAAAATTAATTATGATCCTAAATTTGATTTTTCAATCCGTTTTCAATTCAGTTTGCTGTAACCAAATTTGTTAACTAAGTTACCTAATTATAACTCTTTTATAATATGGTATAACTATTTGATTACATATTTATTAACTAAAAACCTAAGAAGTAAATATACACTCCACTTCAAATATATATATATATATATATATATATATATATATATATATATATATATATATATATATATATATATATATATATATATATATATATATATATTGATTTTAATGGACTGAATTGGTTTCTCTTTCTAGGTTGATTTAAAATAAATATTAAGGATCATAGAAAGAGAAATCAACCAAGTCCATTAAAATCAATAAATCAAAATTTAATGGTCATGATTCATTGTTCTCATTTCTCATAATAACCAAGTGTTCTCACTTGATTCGTCCCCATATATATATATATATATATATATATATATATATATATATATATATATATATATATATATATATATATATATATATATATGAGGAGGGATTAAATTACACCCGAAGAGTTACACCACGAGTTACACTCGTTCAATAACTACATTTCAAATCAATATTTTTTAAATTCAACCGTTGGATTGAAACATAATATCATATAGATCATACCTATAAAGTTTGAGCTTAATCTATAATGATTTACTATACGATCAAGATATCCAAAGATTAACGTCAAAATGAGCTTTCATATAACGTTAATTTTGATGTAATTCAATGACATAGTAAATCATTATATATTAAGCTCAAACTTTTTAGGTATGATCTATATGATATTATGTTTCAATCCAACGGTTGAATTTAAAAAATATTAATTCAAAATGTAGTTATTGAATGAGTGTAACTCGTGGTGTAACTCTTCGGGGGTAATTTGATCCCTCCTCTATATATATATATATATATATATATATATATATATATATATATAGCGTATCCGGTGAGAACTAATATCTATTGTGAGAAACGATAACAAATAGAAAGAGGACCACAAAATTATTTCATCTGCAATGTTAACACTCTAGTGCTAAAGTTAATGAATAAATAAAAAGTAGTATAAGTGGAAGAGTGAGAGAATGCCTGAAATGACGAGTGTTAGGCTTTATATAGTATGGTCGGTTAAAACCGTCTGCGTGTGATCTGACGTCTTACATAAGGAACTGTTCATTTGTCTTTGATGGTGGGCGATCATTCGAGGGTGAGGAGAAAGTGCGAGTCTCCTGGTTATGAGTCCCATAAGCCATCAACGTCGTCACCAACATATGTTTTTGGACTAGACTTCACCATGGTTGGATTTTCCTAACATTGGTCTCGTGGCCAGCCCGAAAAAATTACCCTTAAAATGGGGAGACCTTTTAGAGTATTGGGTCTTTATCCTCTTCGATCGTGATCTTCGTGACTGGTTCATACCTTGTAGAAGTGGAATAGTTTGGAGAGTGAAAGTGGTTGACCTTGGGAACACTCACATTAAGTACAACTTTTATCCATAAAATACTTTGCAACGTTATTCAGACATGTGGGCCTAGATCCTTATGGTAGGGGGCAACGATGTGCTTTAGGATGTTCAAGTGCACTTGAGTGTCGTTGTGATCTCGAGATAAACTCATCTATTGATTTTTGTCTTCTTACCTTCCTCGTTCTACGTCGTTGATCGGTCTACTTTGCTCAATTATAAAAATGCAATTTCTACTTATAAGTTATGTTTTATCTTTTGCGCAAATGTCATTCTCTCTTTGCAAATTTCGATCATCTCTCCCTGAACTCAGGTGACATTTTTCTCTTCCTGTTTATTTTCCATTTCAGATTTCGCAACCCATTTGGTCTCTCACATTTTGAGTGATTTTTCATTATAACTTTTCCTCCACATCTCCAGATTTTGCTAAGTACCATTTCTTTTCCTTTTGTTTGCTATTATTGCTTTGTGATTTTTGTTTTTTAGCAATGGCCAACTTAGAAAATGAACTTGGAAACATTATACACATGCCAAATGATGATGACATTAACGATGACTCATCTTGCACAAGGGTGATAGACCTAGAAATGTAGGGTATTTCTCCTTTGGAAGATATTCGCCTTATTGCCATCTCATAGTCCTTAATGACAATTCTGATTCTAGGGAAGGTTTTATTGAAAATGGTGGTGAACTCGTGAATCCTTAGTCTGGGGAAACATAGATAATCTTGCAGAAGGAGCTAAACGGGTGATCTTGGATCATCTGTATCACGGAGAAGCCAACCTTAGTCCCTCGTCTTCTGCTTCTTGTGGCATAGGCGTATCTGGAAAATATGAGGGTTCATTTATACATTAAAGTAGTTGAGTCTTTGAATGTCTAGGAACCTAGTCGCAAGGGAACATCTTCATTTCCATGGTCATTTTAGAGCGTGAGCATTCTCACCTACCCATCTTTTCGAGTGTGAACATCCTCATGTATCCATTTTTTGATCGTCAACATCCCCACGTATTCATCTTTTCGTGCTTATGCATCCTCACGTCCTCACCTTTTTGAGTACCTGCAGTAGTTTTGTGCCTTGCAACACCAGAGGCTGCACAAAAACTGTCGAACGCCTCAATGCAAAATTCAAGACCATTGTCGATTCTCAACCTCTTAGCCTTACTGCCAATCTTATTTTTGACCATAGTCTTCCAACTTTTGAAGTTCTCAAAATTTTCATCTTAGTCTTCTGGATGAATTCTCATAACATTCTGGATTGATCATCAACTATGAATAGAAATATCTTGCTCCTGAATGTGGTGGACACCTTGCAGGACCCCAAAGACCAGCTTGGATGTAATCAAGGGATCCATATGTTCTTTGTTTTCCTTTATTGAACTTCACTCTGCAAGATTTTCCTAGTACACGTGGTTCACAAAACTTAAGATTTTCGACTTTGTCTCCACCAAGCAGATTTTGTTTCCCTAATTCGACCAGACCCCTTTCACTGACATGGCCCAATGTCATGTGTCAAATCTCTGTCTTCGACAAAGGTTTCCTAGATGCAACATTTGTCGAACAACTTACTACTCCAACCACAAGGGTATACAAGTCTTGTTTCTTCACGGCTCTCAAGACTTCCTTCGACCCCTCCATGACTTTTAGCATACTCTTCTCTCCTTGGAAAATATATCCTTTCTTGTAGAATTCACAAGGAGAAATCAAATTTCTCTTCAAATCAGGCACATACCTGACTTCAGTCAACAACTTTATTGACTCATCATAGAGCTTGAATCTCACAGATCCAACACCTGCAATCTAGCAAGCTTTGTTGTTTCCCAGCGATACAGATCCACCATTTTGATCACATAATTCCTCGAACAAGTATTTGTTTGGATTCATGTGCCAAGTGCAACCTGAATCCACCACTCCTTACTAAAATCATTGCTTGAAACCATAAGAACATCTGATGAGTCAAAATCATCTTAAACAATGGTTGCGTTGCCATTGTCCTTACCTTCATGATCTTTCAGACGTTCAGGGCACATCTTTCTTGTGTGACCTTCCTTCTTACAATGATAACATCGAATATCAAATACTTCGGTACTGTAAGACTTCTGTTGACTTTTACCTTTCTTCTTGTCGAACTTAACATCCTTTCGCAAGAATTTTCCCTTAACGGCCAAACGTTCACCAATTGTCGAAGGTTTATGCTCTTTTTGTTCGTTCATGTCTTTAGAATACAAGGCTAATTGAATTTCTTCAAAGGTCGGGGACTCCCTTCCATACAAGAGAGTTTCTTTGAAGTGAGCACGTGTTATAGGCAAAACGCACAACAACGACAACGCTTGATCTTCATCATCGATGTTCACATCAATATTTTCAAGGTCAAGAATCAACTTGTTAAACATATCTAACTGCCCAACCAACACTTTGTCTTCAATCATCTTGAATGAATACAAAGCTTGCTTCATGTAGAGTCGATTTACCAACCATTTGGTTATGTACAAACTTTCAAGTTTCACCCATAACCCTGATGTCGTCGTCATCTTTGATACCTATCGAAGAACCTTATCACCAAGGCTCAACAAGATTGCGGCGTGGGCTTTCTCTAACATGGTTTTCTTTTCTTTTTCCATTAACACAACGTCCATAGCTGCCGTTCCCTTCAACGCTTCCAAACAACCCTGTTGGGCCATTAGGGCTTTCATCTTCAAGCGCCACAGATCGAAATCGCTCACTCCGGTGAAATTTTCAATCTCATACTTTGTTGAAGACATCTTCTCTTTCAATCAAGATTACAAGTGTTACAAGAATAACAAATAACCCTCTCACTCTAAATTAGGATTTGCAGTAAAACTAACACACTAATTTAATGGATTTTTTTCACAAATACTCATTACAAGCTAATTTAAACAATTGAACATAATAAATAGGCCCAATTTGAATTACTAACAACCCTAGTATTTCAACTACACTTCAACTATAGTATGTAGGTCTTCGACACCAACATGTGAATATACTTCAGTGAAATGTATAAATTCGGTCGAATCAGAAACTATACTTCAATATCACGTCTCATTAACTCTTGTAGCTTTTATAGCTTATTTTATTTAGTGAGAGCATACGTTTGATGAGTCTTGGATTTTTTTTCAAAACATTTGTTATATCTCAAACATTTTTCTGCTATGAAGTTATGTCTGGTGTTGTTATTTCTTGATTTTGGGATTTTGGCACTGTATTACAAAACTGAATAACAAATAATTTTAAAATTATAATATAAAGTATCGTTAAGTTACATTGATTCAAACTCATGACAATTTATTAATTTATTTTAAATAATAAAATTATGGTCAATAGAAGTCGATAAAAAAGAAATATAAGTGTGAATTTAAAAATTAAAACATAAAGAATGAAATGATAAAACAAATTTTAATAACTTTTATTTGTCATTAATCATAATTTCAGTTTATAAATTAATAGCTTCTGAAGAATTAATAAACTATAAGCTGCAACTTGCAAGGTGGATAGTCTGAATTGTTATGTCCTGGACCCTACGGTCATTTGTAACAATAGGCATCCAATGTGGCTACAAAAATAAATTTGTACACTCACTTTATTAATCTCATATAAAAGGTTTAATAATTTCTTTAGTATTTGAAAATAGTTTTAATTTTTTTTACTCAAACAGAGTATTTGAAAATATTTTTTTTTCTAATTAAGGAGGTAATTTTTTTACCATTTTAATTTCACCTATTATGAGTGAGATAAAAGATTAAAATAAATATTATATAAAAATTTTAGAGATACTAAAATAAATAAACAAGAATTTAAAAGAGAGAAATATTTACAAGAAATAAGAATAAAAAGTAAAACTTCTATTCCTCCTTAACTTTCCTCTTATTGGAAAATCTTCAACTTCTTTTCACGAGATTATTATTTTTTTTAATAAAAAATAAGTGATGAATTTGTTACTTAAAATTAAATTAAAATATTGTTTTAGCAATTTTGTTTTAAATTTCTTTTATAAGCCTGAATTAACTACAAACAATTTTAATACTCACCCTCATAGCATAAGTCAGAGTCAAATTCTCAAACAATGTGTTAAGTTAGATATTAGAGTTATATTTGTGTTGTTGGAGAGTCTTACATTGTTTAGATTTTTTGTTTGTATATATGTGTAAAGGCAACCTCACCCTTTAACATATTTTTTGGGTTGAGATCCAAACACATTTAATAGATAAATCGTCTATTCCTTCATCACTGACATAAAAAATATCATGAATATCGACAAAGCCTTTTGTGTATGTTGTAAGCCGTGTTTGTGACCTATGGTTAATCCAATAGCTAAAATATTATATTAAGGGTGATAAAATCGTAGTAACTATACTAGAGGTAGATGTGGGAATATGTCAGACCAATTAACATGAGCATACGATCTAGCGCTCAATAGACTTTTTTATAAGTCAATTTTATTAAAAAGGCTAGGCCACGACCACGAGCCATAAAAATACCTTTAAGACCTATCAGGTTAGCATATTTAAATGAATATAAATAACTTTATTGTTATTATGTGAAGGTGGTTTAGAAACTCAAAGAGCCATGTGCCTCCTATACTTCATTGAGAAATTTGGTTAATCATGTGAAGGTGGTTTAGAAACTCTTGCTTTTGTTTTTACTTTGATTGAGGACAAGCAAAGATTCAAGTTGGGGAGAGTTTGATAAGTGCTTTATTCATGCTAAAATGACTTATTATAACATAGCACTTATCTTGCTTATTTGACCTATTTCTCACATAAAAACCCCCAATTATTGAATAAACTATTATTGTGCAAGATTACTTGGCTTGGTTTGTTTTGTGCAGGATTTGGCCTTAAAGCAAAAACCAGAAAACAGAGCATTCGCTGCAGCGAACTATATTTCGCTGTAGCGAACTCCAGGCACTCAAAGGCAAAAATCCAGAAACAGTGCATTCGCTGCAGCGAAAGGTAGCGAAGGCCCGATTCGCTGCAGCGAACCATATTTCGCTGTAGCGAATGAAGTCAGAATCAAACTTCCCAGTTTCGCTAGCAGCAAGCAGTAGCGAGGTACATTCGCTGCAGCGAACCATATTTCGCTGTAGCGAATTTTGGCGGTTTCTAGAAGATTTGAATTTCTTAAAGCTGAAGAAAACATTCGCTGTAGCGAAATATCCTTCGCGTAGCGAACTCTGGCGGTTCAACAAAGACTTAACCCTGAAGCAAACGTTCGCTGTAGCGAACTTTTGTTCGCGTAGCGAACTCAGGCGGCCAGAACTGCTATAAAAGGAGCAGAACTCATTTCAGAAAGCATTCATTCAGTTTCTATCATTGTAACACTTTTGTAATAGCAGTAGAATAGAAATATAAGAGGTTTTTAGGGAGAAGGAGCTGGAGATACATCGAGAGTCGAGAAATCGTCATTGATGTCGTTCCAACTCAAATCTTCCATTGAGCTTCAAACTACCATGAGTAGCTAAATCCCTCTCTTGTTGGGATTGGTCGTAGTTCACCAAACAGTATGTATTTTCTTTGATCATGGCGTTATATATAATTTATGTTTGAATCATTATCGTTGTTATCTTCGTTTTACTGTTTATTTCATGGATTGAATTGATATTGACAAATACGATTCTAATCTCGATCCAAGATAACAACTATTAAACTCTAAATGCTAGACATAGATTTAGGTTTAATATTCACTTCAAGTATTGAAACTTAATGCTACCGTATCGTTTAATAGGCTGAGAAATCGTCGATTAAACCATAAGGTAGAAATCTCAACAAACGTTTAGACATGAACTTTGTTGTGAGCAATACGTGATGATATTGAAACAAGCATACATTATGTATAAATGATTTAAGATTTACATATTGAATCGATGGATGAAAACCAATTCCCAACAAGTCTATTCCTCTAAACTTATCTTTCGGTATTTACGCATTTTTACTTTCCGTAACTTTCAACCAAACAAACTTGAAACCTTATGCTTAGAACTATAGAAATTGTTGAACGGTTTTGATATCGCTCCAATCCCTGTGGATACGATAATATAAAATACTTACATTTGAATTGTACTTTCTACAACATCAAATTGGCGCCGTTGCCGGGGATTGGTGTTTAAGATATTAAAACATCGCAATTGTTTCTATACTTTTAAGCTTTGTGAATCTGTTTATATATTGTATATATTTTTCTGTTTTTCGCAACTTTTGCTCAAGTGTTTGGATAGGTGAAAGAAATTTTGTTTATGCTTCGAGGCAAAAGTTCAAAGGAACAACTTCTTTTTGATCCCGAGATCGAAAGAACAATCCGAAAGAACAAAAGGCAAACAAAGAGGAAAAAACAACTATCCAAACAGAAAAACCAAAAGAAAGGAGCTTCTACATCAAATACTTCCTCAAATCATCCTATCAAAGAGACAATGGCCGAAGAAAACCATGTGGAACCACCCTGCGAAAGCAGCCCAAGACGGTTCGCTCATCTCACCAATAACCCAGCCGCACGACGAGCTGAGATGAAAACAGGTATGCTACAAATCATGTACGCTAACCCTTTTTCAGGCTTGGACCATGAAGATCCATACACCCACCTCACCAAATTCTATGAGATCGCTGGTACATTAGGAACACTGGCAGCCGAAGAAGAAGCCGTGTTCATGAGACTATTTCCGCACTCGTTGATTGGGAAAGCAAAGGAATGGTATCTCGATCAATCAACAGAAACCATGACCAATTGGAACGTTTTGGAGAAAAAATTTCTTAGCAGGTTTTTCTCACATAATCGATTCATGGACGCGAAAACAGCCATCGCCACATTTACTCAAGCCGCAAATGAAACATTATGTGAAGCATGGGAACGTTATAAATCCATGCTAAGAAAGTGTCTAAATCATGGTTTTGATAACCTCTCACAAATCCACATCTTCCGCAATGGATTGCTACCTCAACCGAAACTCTTACTCGACGCAACAGCTGGTGGCTCGTTATTAGCAAAAAGCGCAGAAGAAGCAGCGGCTATTATCAACAAAATGGCTCTCACAGACCACCAAGTGCAACACAATCGAGGTAACATGCAAAAGAAAGCTGGAATTTTGGAATTAGGCACGAATGACACAATCCTGGCCCAAAATAAACTGCTCACTCAAACTATGGAAGAATTAACAAAACAATTATCCAATCTACCTCAACAACTCAAAGAAATGCACGGTTCGTCAAGCACATCACAACAAGTAGCTGTTTGTGAGTTATGCACAGGGGATCACCAAACTGGTTTTTGCCCTCCACTCAATGAAGAGGTGAACTATCTTGGAAATCAACAACAAAGGCAAACTCCATACCAAAATAACCAAGGTTATCCGTACAACAACAACACAAGCTATGGCCAAAACAGATCAAATCAATACCAAAGTTACACGCATTCAGACAAGCTTTCAAAGATAGAGGATACCTTGAATCAATTTATGCAACTGTCCATGGCAAACCAGAAAAACACCGATGCATCAATACGAAATCTTGAAACGCAAGTTGGACAAATTGCAAAGCAACTAAGTGATCAACAAAGAGGTACGTTCACCGCATCTACTCAAACCAATCCAAAAGAGAATTGCAATTCAATCACAACAATAAAAGTAGAAGTGGTTGAAAATAAAGTTGGGGAGAGTGAAAAAGAAAAGATGGTGGTGATGGAAAATCAAGAAGAAAACAATGAAAAGAAGGATGAAGCAAAGGCGACCGATCCTGGACAAGTTACCTTACCAGTTACCATTGGAAATATCTATTTTGATAATGCTTTAGTTGATCTTGGAGCAAGCGTCAATCTTCTTCCATTATCCACCATGAGAAAGATTGAAGATCTTCATTTGAGCCCTACGACAATGAAATTACAACTTGCTGACAAGTCAACCACAAAACCAATTGGCGTGATGAAAGACGTAAAGATCAAATTGGAGAGTTTTCAATATTCAACTGACTTTGTGGTAATAAGCATGAACGGTAATGAACACGGCCCTCCAATCTTAGGTCGTCCCTTCATAAAATTGGCAAGAATGATGATTGACGTGGATGAAAGGAAAATGAAGGTAAGGCACAAAGATGGAGAAATCAATTTCACATTGTTTCAACACAAGGAGGATGATTATTCCAAAGATAAAGCTCCTGATGAATTAGGCCTGGAAGCATTAAAAGAAATGGACAAGAAAGAAAGGCCAAAGGATGGTGGCAAGGACATTTTGACGAATTCATACAAACCACCATAAAGCTTACTCGAAATAGGCGTCGAGCTAACGACGTTAAACAAGCACTTGTTGGGAGGTAACCCAACTTTTCATTTCTTTCATTTCCTTTATGCATAATTAATAGATTAGTAGGAAGAAAATGGCATGACATAGCACAAAGAAAATTCTGCAGAAAACAGAATTATGCAGAGTTCGCTACGCGAAGCCCTGCTTCGCTGCAGCGAACGCAGCAAGTTCAGCAAAAATCTTTGCCAATCATGCCATCTTCTTCATTTTTTGTGTGTTTTCACTTTTGAGCTATAGATGACTTATGACCAATTCATGATGCTTGTTGTCCTCTAACGATGAATTGAAAGAAGAAGCATAGAGTGGAAGATCAATTTCACTTAAACCAAAAGAACAAGGTTAAGGACATGAGTTGAAAGGATTGCACTATCCAAGGTACATGTTTAATGCTTTCTTAGAATTTAGCATATACATGACATGAGTAGGCTGCATAAAACCAGTTCATTCAAACCTATGCCATGACATGTTTTCATATGAATCACTAAGTTCTAAAACTAGAAAGTGAGGTAACCTTCCATTGTTCACAATATGCTAAGGAGACTGATAAATTCTTGTTTTAACTCGTTTGATTCATGCTTAATCTTGCATTTATGTTGGTAATTGCAAAGACATAGAAGGGATCAAGGCAAATTCTTTGAAATTGAGCATAACTACTAAACCAAATATAGCCTCATTATCCCTTGTGAGTAAGTGATCTTTTGCAAACCCTTTTTGAGCCATATGACTATGAATCTATCATTGATGAACTGAACAATACATTAAGTAAACCACTTAATGAATATTGTTCTATATCTTTGAAAATCATAAAAAGTTCATAAATGATAGATTCTATTTTTCCTTGAATAAAACCTTGAAACCATGATATCTTTTGCCAAATCTTAATGAGCATTCATAGCAAGTAAGGTGTTGTTCAAGTTGGGAAGAAAAGAGAAAAAAATACTTTCTTCAAAAGAAAATAAAGAGATATGAGAATAAAAAGAAGAAATAGAAAGTAAGAAATGAAAAAAAAAAAGAAAAAGAAATGAACAACAAGAAAGAATTCAAAAAGAAAGAAACAAGAAAGGTAGGATGAGTGATATGTGTAGAAGAATCACAATTTATGAATGCTCTTCTAAAAAGAAAAATCAACAACCTTTTTGTTTCTATTACCCCTAGAAATGACACTTCCTTGGTACCTTGGCCATATTACAACCATAAAAGACCTTAGTGATCTATGTTCTTGCTTATCAACATATCTTGCTTGGATGAAAGTATGAATTGATCTAGATGTTAGCAAAATTTGTCATGTGAGAGATCAACATACCTCATCATTTTCACTTATACAAAAAGTGTGGTAAGTGTGATTCATGATTAACATGTTTAGTGCTTTGGATTGATTGACATGGTTTTTATGTGGAAGACTTGTTTCATGAATATGTCTAAGTACTAAAGGAAGTCATAAAACATTTATCCTTGGATGTTCAAACTTCAAAGAGCCATGTGCCTCCTATACTTCATTGAGAAATTTGGTTAATCATGTGAAGGTGGTTTAGAAACTCTTGCTTTTGTTTTTACTTTGATTGAGGACAAGCAAAGATTCAAGTTGGGGAGAGTTTGATAAGTGCTTTATTCATGCTAAAATGACTTATTATAACATAGCACTTATCTTGCTTATTTGACCTATTTCTCACATAAAAACCCCCAATTATTGAATAAACTATTATTGTGCAAGATTACTTGGCTTGGTTTGTTTTTGTGCAGGATTTGGCCTTAAAGCAAAAACCAGAAAACAGAGCATTCGCTGCAGCGAACTATATTTCGCTGTAGCGAACTCCAGGCACTCAAAGGCAAAAATCCAGAAACAGTGCATTCGCTGCAGCGAAAGGTAGCGAATGGTAGCGAAGGCCCGATTCGCTGCAGCGAACCATATTTCGCTGTAGCGAATGAAGTCAGAATCAAACTTCCCAGTTTCGCTAGCAGCAAGCAGTAGCGAGGTACATTCGCTGCAGCGAACCATATTTCGCTGTAGCGAATTTTGGCGGTTTCTAGAAGATTTGAATTTCTTAAAGCTGAAGAAAACATTCGCTGTAGCGAAATATCCTTCGCGTAGCAAACTCTGGCGGTTCAACAAAGACTTAACCCTGAAGCAAACGTTCGCTGTAGCGAACTTCTGTTCGCGTAGCGAACTCAGGCGGCCAGAACTGCTATAAAAGGAGCAGAACTCATTTCAGAAAGCATTCATTCAGTTTCTATCATTGTAACACTTTTGTAATAGCAGTAGAATAGAAATATAAGAGGTTTTTAGGGAGAAGGAGCTGGAGATACATCGAGAGTCGAGAAATCGTCATTGATGTCGTTCCAACTCAAATCTTCCATTGAGCTTCAAACTACCATGAGTAGCTAAATCCCTCTCTTGTTGGGATTGGTCGTAGTTCACCAAACAGTATGTGTTTTCTTTGATCATGGCGTTATATATAATTTATGTTTGAATCATTATCGTTGTTATCTTCGTTTTACCGTTTATTTCATGGATTGAATTGATATTGACAAATACGATTCTAATCTCGATCCAAGATAACAACTATTAAACTCTAAATGCTAGACATAGATTTATGTTTAATATTCACTTCAAGTATTGAAACTTAATGCTACCGTATCGTTTAATAGGCTGAGAAATCGTCGATTAAACCATAAGGTAGAAATCTCAACAAACGTTTAGACATGAACTTTGTTGTGAGCAATACATGATGATATTGAAACAAGCATACATTATGTATAAATGATCTAAGATTTACATATTGAATCGGTGGATGAAAACCAATTCCCAACAAGTCTATTCCTCTAAACTTATCTTTCGTTATTTACGCATTTTTACTTTCCGTAACTTTCAACCAAACAAACTTGAAACCTTATGCTTAGAACTATAGAAATTGTTGAACGGTTTTGATATCGCTCCAATCCTTGTGGATACGATAATATAAAATACTTACATTTGAATTGTACTTTCTACAACATCACTCATCAAAAGGAGACTTAAGATCAAAGTTATTATATGATCAGAAGCAATCTAGCAAAGAATGTTGAAACTATTTGAAAGCGCTCGTCAAGTCATGTTTGTAAGGTCATGTCTTTTGTCCGAGTGAACCGAGTATTGTAAAAGTAAGGGAATAACTTAGAAGTACTAAGGAAACTCACACACACACACCTAAAAATATATTTTCAAATGTTTTTAACGTGAAAATTATTTTCTAAGCCAAGACAAGTGATTAAAAAGTTGTGAAAATTTTTTTCAAACTATTTTTGAAACTTATTGATTGGAAATTTTTTTCTGAGTCAACTAATCAATTGGAGCATTAAGCCAATGGATTGGAGAGAGATAATTGATTACTAAAGATCTTATGACAAAACATTAATGACTTGCAATGGCTCTATATCCAATATTTCCTTTTTAGGTTTGCTAAGCGATTAAAAATGAGCTGGCCAATCAATTGGAGCTTTATGCCAATCGATTCACTCATTAATTAGACCCATGGATTATTTTAGTTTTTAGATTTTCCAACTCCTATATAAAGGAGTCTTGCCTCCTCTTCATTTCACACGACTTTATAATGATTTACATTTTCTTTGAAATTTCTCTCTTAATTTTCTCTATTTCTCTATTCAAAAATATTTTTCTTCACTTGAGTTTGCTTTAGTGTTTTTTTAGTGAAGCCTTCCTTGTGAGAAAGACTTTTTGTAAGTGGACGTGCCAACCGTTTAAATCTCAAGGGTGCGATACTCTAAGGAGATTAAGTTACGTTCTTCAGATAAACCTATGATAAAATCTCTATGATTGGTTTCTTGAACTTTTCAGAAAAACATTTGTTTGGTTATTGAGATAACTGATAAGCCATAAACATCTAAAGAATAGTTTGCTAGCTAAGTTCGGGATAAAAGCTGTTATTGGTTGGGGATAAACGTGTAAAAATATCAAAGTCTTTTTGTATTAAAGGGTCGTGGGCATAAATTGTAAAAGTTCAAACGTTAATAGTCAAAACCTCAGGAAGAACTCTTGGAGACAGGACTAGACCAACGTTCGACCAAACCTGGATAACTCCGTGGTGCAATATCTCTAACCCTTACTCTCTTTATTTTCATCTATTTATTATTCAACTTTTATTTTCGTTGTTGTTTGCTCTTACAAAAACTATAAAACAATCTTATTCGAGAAAAGTATAAAATTAATCACAAATTTCTAATACCATAATTCACCCCCTCTTGTGCTTAAAGTCACTTGTCCAACAAGTGGTTAGTCTTATTTCCAAAACAGAAATTTGGAGCGGTTAATCTTCATGCTTTAAACCAAGATTTTACATGGGTTAATGTTGAACTTGTGGGAGTTTTTAACACCAGGCATTGCTCGCGAACCGAACCTTGGTTTTATACTGGGCCAACCAAGAACCTACGAGATTTTAACACCAGACGCATTTAAGAAACCTTTCACATACTTCAAAACTTTATGAGATATCTCAATCTTGTAGACACTTGCTTGATCTTTAATTGAGATTAGGCTTATATTATATTCCATTTAGGTTTCCTCATCAAATAGTTCAACTTATCAAGTTCTACTAAGTTGATTTGCATCTTTAAGCACTTTTACACTTGACTGCATTTGTTGTCTTCAAAGACTAGTTGTCATCATCAAAAGCGTACTTGTCTTTATGGATGTACATGGGTTGGATCAACCCACAAAACCCGGTAAAATCCACACAGAAAATCTAAAAAAATTTAGTCGGGTCGGGTAATTGGGTGAAAATTGGTTTAAAAACTAAAAAACTCATTAAAAAAATTTGGCTTCGGGTAAAACCGGGCCGAAACCGAAAAAAAACAGATTGATCCACTAATCAAATATTTATTATTATAATTTTAATGATTTTGATGAATATTTACTTAGTTGTTGCAATTTTAGTCTCTTAAACTAGGGGTGTTCGCGGTGCGGTTTGGGCGGTTTTAACGTAAAAAACCATCCGAACCGCAAGAGAAAAAAGTGTGTGGTTCGGTTTGGTTCAGTTGGCTTTTAGAAATAAAACCGAACCAAACCAAACCAAATCAATGCGGTTTGGATTGGTTCGGCTGATTCGTTTTTTTTACAAAAAATTTATTGAGCCATACATACACATATAGATAACAACATAACTTTGTATTTAGTCATTCATGCGTTATCAAATACCAACAAATTTCATCATATTTGGATAACAATTTTCCATTTAAAATTAAAAAATAATATTAGATAAAAGTGGAATAAAAAACATAAAATAGTAGCATAGAATAATATCAAAACCATTATAATGAAATAGAAAAAAAGAGGTGATGAAATATTAGAGAAGATGAAAAAGAAAGAGTAGAAGAGATGAGAGATTAGATAAGAAGAGGAACATTAAAAACGTAATTGGAAGAAATAACAACAGAATAAAAATAATAAGATGAAAAAGAAAGAACTTAAGAGATGAAAGACAAGAAAAGAATATGTGATATGTACTTAAAAAAGAAGATGAGAAGAATGTACAATACCACTAGGAGAGATTTGAGTAGACTTAAACTTAAACCTTAAGTGTGAGGAAGAGAAAATCGTTCGTAATCGTAAGATTAAGGCATAATAGGTTTGAGTTTGAGTTGGATATAAACTAATTGAAGTTTGGGGGGTTGTGACATAATGCGGTTTGGTTCGGTTTGGTTTGGTTTGTAAAATACAAACCACAAACCGAACCGAACCGTGCGGTTTGTTAAAAAATGGCCCAAACACATCCGAACCAAATGCGGTTTTTTGCGGTTTCGGTTTGGTTTAGTTTGATTTTGCGGTTTTCTATTGGGTCGGTTTGGTCTTGAACACCCCTATCTTAAACATTTACTATTTTAGTGAACTAAGACTTTAACTAATTTTGGATATTTTACTCTTTGGTTATTTTGATACTAATACGATTTTATGTCATGCAACTTTAGTTTGTTGCTATTATTTTATGATATTTTTTATTGGTTGATGTTATCATTTATTATTTTGTGATGCTAAAAAAATAGTAAAAAATGGTTATCTAATTTTTTTAAGAAGATCAAAATGATGAGTAATTTTTATGAAAATATAAGATGACTCATCATTTAGTCATTTAATATTAATAAAACAAAAAATTATTTAGGCAACCCAATCCAAGCCGAAAATTAGTGGGTTTGCCCAAATCGACCCATTAGTGTAGTTGGTGCTTATTTTACTTCACCCAAACTGGAGTGTCTTATATAGATTGGATATTGGATTTGGTCAAACCCAACCCAAACTGGCCCATGTACACACCTACTTCTCTTTAATGTAAATTTAATAACATGCAAAAAAAAAAAAGTTCCACATCGTCAACTTCCTCTAGTAGAGGCTAACATAGAGGTACATATGACATTTTTTTATAACTTTGGTCGAATAATCAGGGGACATGTTGTATTTTATTTGATAAAATGATTTTATAAATATGTTATCTGTATTTATTTACTATTAATAATTTTTTATTCTTTCCCGTTTAAATTAAATGAAGCATAGTTGGGAAAAGACTATTTCTTCTTTGTTTAATTTTTCTTAACCTAATTCTTCTCCGTCTTCTTTTAACTTGCACACAAAAGCTCATCTACGTTCCTCACCCCAACATATCGAATTAAAAATATTTTTTCATGTCCTTTTCCAAATCAAGGCGTACGAAACCCATTTCCATGTATGCCACATTTGTGAAAAGACGACCAGGAAAAATGTGTGGGTGTGAAGCTCATATGGTATACTACTATTACAAGAACAGTCCTAATAATTATTTTGGAGATGTCCATTTTAGCAAGGTGACGATACATGAGATTTATTAATATGAGATGAAGACTTGGAATAAGAAGAAGATGTTAATGGTGTTGGAAATATAGATGACAACAAGTTGAAGGAGTTGGAAGCTATTGAACTGTTGAAAGATATGTATAAAGCTTCAAAGAAGAAGAACAAGAAGTTGTAGAATAAATTGAATTTAGAAGCTTATGTTGGGAAAATCAAGTTGTTGTGTTTTATAGTTTCTCTTATGCTTAACATCTACCTTATATTTATGTGTAATTGTTGAAGGAGAATCATGTTAGTATTATAAAATATTGTTGATGAGTAATTGTGTAATGCAACCATCTAAATGTAATGATTATTTTTTAATGAAATTTTGGTGTTTGTGACATACTTTGAATAAAAAGGAAATAATGGGTTTGTCCCTTTGTATCAAAATAGTTGCATTGAAAGATTTACTAAGATTATTCATCAACACATCACACTTAAAATAAAAAGGAAATGCATGCTTACATCACTTTATTTTTGGGAATGGTCTCTATCTATTTATAATCCTCCAAATTGAACTTCGTTCATGTGTATCATTATTTATTCGTGTGATTCATAATATGTTGCCTTTGTTGCGACCATCACAAGATTCCTAAACAGAGTTCCACCTACAAACTTTTTCTTAATGTTAGCTTATAAATGCCTTAGACAAAACTTGTGTTCAAATGTTGGGGACTGCTCCTCAATTACTTGTACCAAACCCTTACAGAAAAAGAAAATATTTTAGTTTCAAATCATCAAGTAATTAACAATATGTAGTAGGAATATGACATACCTTTTGTTGTTCAGAAACGAAACACCACCTATGTTCACCAATATCTTCAAGAAGAAACTTCATAAATTGGCTCAAAGAGTCATTGGTTTCAGTCTGTTCAACTCCAAATGCAATAGATAAATATTGACCATAGGTAAATATTGACCATTAGGATCTCTCCCAACAACAATCAACAATATCCCACTATATTTTTGCTTTACATGACATTCATTAATCCTATAAATTGTTTACATTCCAATATCATAGCTTTCTTTGTCCCATATAAAAACACATGTAACACCTTTCAAACTTTGGTTGTAATCCAAGACCTCAAGATTAAATGTTTAGCTTAAAAGTGTTTCGTGGTGAAACCCTTCTAAATTCAGCACCATATGACCATAGAAAAATATATTGTTTGCTAGAGTCCCCTTCAACAATTTGTCTAGCAAGCTACCTAGCTTTAAAAGCCCTACAACTAGGGATGTCAGTTGCATACCTCAGTCTAACTTTTGCCACTACTTCATTAGCCTTCATTTTGTTATAGTTCTTCATCCTATCAACAATGAATTTTGCAACCCAATCTGCCTTGGCACTTTTATTTAAAAAAATCCCTTCATATATGTGCTTCTGAAACAATGTATTAATTCTAAATGTTGTAGATGTTAAAACTTTTCTACACAACACAATGTAGTTACAATGTTTTTTGTCCTTATAAACAATCCTATACCTATTTGCATCATTTTGTTTCAAATCTGACATCCCTACCATTCAAGACATTATGCTCCAGTATAAGATTCTTGAATTTCTTCAATGAGGAAAATTACATTCCAACCTTGAAAATATAATCCTTTGTAATTTCATCATCTTCATTGAACCTAATTACATTTAGCCTATCATCACAAATGTCATCTTCTTCTCCACTATCAAGTTCGTCACTCATATACTATTCTTATATGATATGTTCTCTACCTATCTCTGATGTGGTAAAAACATGGTTGACTGACTCTCTTGTGGCAACACCATCTACAACACATGCGTTTCATGGTTGACCATCATCAAAGCCCTTCATCAAATCCATTCATCCTCTCTTCTTCGCTTTCTTCAAAATGTACATCCTTAACATATTCATCACTAGATTCACTAGATTTTTCAATATCATCTTCACTTTTCCCCTTATTTCTCCTATTACCCTATCCTTAAATGTTTCCTTCACTCCATTTGGTTTGAGCTTAGCGAATATTTCAACCTCACAATTATATTTCTTAGCAAACATAACTAATTCAGTTTCATCTCCATCATCTATAAAGGGTTTTAGATCTTCTTATAAACCACCACCATCATGTTTCCACCATATTTTTACAACTTCAGGTTCAAACTCTGAGTCCATCCCCTTGATTACACCACACACATAAAAAAGGACTAAAAGTTAGGATCTTGTCCACTGAATGCATACATTTCCCCACTTCATACCTTAACTTAGGGTCTTTTACAAATCATCCCTTGTTGTATAATACAAACTTAAATAAACCCATGTCCTATACATAACACATATGGTAAAATTGGGTCAAATTAAGTCAAATACAATCAATATACTAGACACGTACTAAATATTGTATAACATTTAAATCTAAATATATCCAATCTAACATTGGACCCACAATCAACCAAATAAAAACTCTATCTTTAAAGTACAAGACATCAAATTATGGCACATTATGATAGAAAAATAAACCCTAAATTAATATTCAAATAAAAAGTTAATAATTTGAAGGGAAACATGTGGACCAACCTGAGTTGCAAGGTTGAGGATCCATAAACTACGATTTTTATATGTATCTATGAAACCACAAGTAACTTCCAGTTCACTCAGTTTGAGACCACCCTAAAAATCAATATTTTCTCCTTCTTACTTAAATACGACAATCTTCAATTTTGTGACACAAACCTGCAAAGATTGCTACAAAGAAGCAACAATGCGACATAAATGAAGTAGTGAGACTGAAGCTTCGATCAATGACAATGATGCTGAGAGAGCGAGAAGTTTTAAAGTGAAAATAAAGAGAATAAATTAGGGCTATATGTAAAAATGGAGTTAAACTATTTATAAAATCTAACATATCCACTAATTATTCAACAAACATTACAAAAAAAATAAATAAATACCAGTTGTGCCTCCAAGCCAGCTTCAGTTAGAGAAAGTAAAAATAGCCGAAATTATATACGAAAAACATTATTCGAATGAATTATTTAGAGGAATTAAAATTGAATTTATGAAATATTTATAGGGACGAAAATATATATATATATATATATATATATATATATATATATATATATATATGGAGAACTAAATAATGATTTTAAGGGAGGGAGATGTATAAAGGGAACAAATGTTTAACCCAAAAAAATCCTTAAAGGTGAATGAGATTTGGAAAGAATAATGATGTTCTTCACTCTTAAGTAGCAACGTCATTTTGTACCACTAACAAACCCAATCCGTCAACAAAAAACATCATTAGCAAACCCAACGGTTCTCTCAAAATAACAATGTCCATTTTTATCCTTTCAATTCTCCTACATTAAATACTGCTAAACTGACATAGACAATTAAATAAGGTATCTTCTGACATCAAAAGTAAAGAACATGTGTGGTTTGTAAATGGCAAAGCAGTTAATAACATTATAGCTGTAGCATCATAATACTCATTCACTCACTATTCATCTTCTTCTTCTTTGAGAAATGGACTCTACTTCATTTCCAAAGCTACTAGTAGTAATGATGCTCTTTGTTTTGGTTTTGGATTGTGAATGCAATGTTACTTATGATAGAAAGTCTCTTCTTATCAATGGCCAAAGAAAAATCTTGATTTCTGGTTCCATTCACTATCCTAGAAGCACCCCTGAGGTATTATGTTTTCACTCTTCAACGTATTCATTCTAATTTTGCATTTGCATTGTGTAATTTGTTTCAAATGTGTGATTTTTAGATGTGGGAAGATCTAATTCGGAAGGCGAAACATGGTGGTCTTGATGTTATTGACACTTATGTCTTTTGGGATGTTCATGAACCATCTCCTCACAATGTAATACCCTTGTTCTTTGTGAATTTTTATATGTTGTTTGTTGTTTTTCTGATTATGGGTTGTATTGTAATTGCAGTACAATTTTGAAGGAAGATATGATCTAGTTAGGTTCATTAAGACAGTGCAAAAAGTGGGGCTTTATGTTAATCTTCGCATTGGACCTTATGTTTGCGCTGAGTGGAACTTTGGGTACATGCATGTTGCTACTATCATTTTAATTTCTTTTTTTTATGTAAGATTATAATTGCGATAAAATTTTTCGTTCTTTAATGGTATAGAGGAATTCCTGTTTGGTTGAAGTATGTTCCTGGTATAAGCTTTAGAACGGATAATGAGCCTTTCAAGGTTGAGCTTTCTTTGAATTCATTTCATGACCTGGTTTGGTTTATCATTGTTAACTCGAGTCTTGAATGATTTGGTTGATATCGTTTTGTTTTCGGTTTTAGGCTGCAATGCAAGGTTTTACTCAGAAGATTGTTCAAATGATGAAGAGTGAAAACTTGTTTCAGTCTCAGGGTGGTCCAATCATTCTTTCTCAGGTATGCAGTTCTTTTTTAATGTATGAATATTTTGAAGAAAATGCATAAGATATCAGAATTTTGATGTCAACAAGTCATTTCTTTCTAGATTGAGAACGAATACGGACCAGAGAGCAAGGCGATGGGAGCTGCTGGTCATGCATACCTAAACTGGGCTGCATATATGGCTGTTGGATTGGGAACAGGAGTCCCTTGGGTGATGTGCAAAGAAATTGATGCCCCAGATCCTGTGGTAAGCCCTCTCAAGCTATATCTTTAGTTCACCATTCATTATATACTTATTGAGAGTTGAATATGATTCATCCAATTCTCCACTACAGATTAATTCGTGTAATGGCTTTTACTGTGACGATTTCTCTCCAAATAAACCATATAAGCCTAGCATGTGGACTGAGTCTTGGAGTGGCTGGTAAGATATACATTGTTCTATTACTATATATGTTAGATACATTTGTCTACTTTCTTCACACTCTTATTCTGCTGATCTCTTTCTTTCTGTTCCTGTAACCGTAAGGTTTACCGAATTTGGTGGCCCGATTCACCAGAGACCAGTTCAAGATCTTGCATTCGCAGTTGCTCGTTTCATTCAGAAGGGCGGATCATATGTGAATTACTACATGGTTGGTGGTGACCTTCTATGAATTATTTATCATATTTCAAAAAATAACTTTAGCTATTTCTATACGGTTATGTAAGGTTCACTTTTGTGATTGATGATTATTGATAGTACCATGGAGGAACTAACTTTGGACGATCGGCTGGGGGTCCGTTCATTACTACAAGCTACGACTATGATGCTCCAATCGATGAATATGGTAAGAAAACTATGCTTGTTTGTTATGACCAGATTCTTAGATTGTTTTGTTTTCTACACGATTCTCCGATCATTTGAATGGATTATGAAATTATGTATCATAATTGGAATATTTTGGCACTTCCTTATCTTACATATATATATGAATGAATTAGGTTTGATTAGGCAACCAAAATATAGTCATTTGAAGGATCTTCATAAAGCTATCAAGCGATGCGAGCATGCTTTGGTTTCTTCGGATCCTACTGTTACATCATTAGGAACTTATCAGCAGGTAAATGGTCACTGATATGAAGAAACTAACTCTCTTCAAGTTATATGCTTGTTTATGATAAACTAATCTTTTGGTGGCGATCACGCTATTCTCTCTCTGTGCTTGGTGATTTTCCAGGCTCATGTATTCTCTGCAGGAACTGCAGGATGCGCGGCTTTTCTAGCAAACTATCACGTACAATCTGCCGCTACCGTAGTTTTCAATAATAAGCACTATGACTTGCCTCCGTGGTCCATAAGCATCCTTCCCGATTGCAGAACTTCCGTATTTAATACCGCAAAAGTAAGAATATTTTGTAGGACCTATTATGGCTTGTCCTTTTCATCAATCAAGTTTTTGACTGGATTGTTATGTCTTTATCATGAAGGTGAGAACTCAAACTTCAGTGGTAAAAATGCTTCATGTCAATTCTAGATTCTCGTGGGAGACCTATGATGAAGATCTATCTTCTCTGGATGAAAGATCGAGGATTACAGCTACTGGACTCTTGGAACATCTGAACGTCACGAGAGACACCAGTGATTATCTATGGTACATAACCAAGTAAGTTCTATCTTCTATGGTACACATAGAATCTGTTATTATCCAACATTCGCAGTTCTCTCTGCATTTGGAATCTTACATTATTTGGTTGGCATGCTGCAGTGTTGACATAAGCTCATCAGAATCGTTTCTTCGAGGAGGACACAAACCGAGCATTAATGTGCAATCTGCAGGACATGCTGTCCATGTGTATGTCAATGGGAAATTCTTAGGTATGCAGACATGCAGTTAAAACACAGTAGTTGATATATTTGCTTACTGATTCTGAGTTAAGTGAAGATGACTGATTTCTTTTATAGGGTCGGCTTTTGGGACAAGGAAACAAAGAAGTTGCACATTTAACGGGCCAGTTAACCTACACGCTGGGACTAATAAAATTGCTCTTCTCAGCGTGACTGTTGGATTGCAGGTTAGTACTTAGTATCTTGCTTCTAAATCCAACTTGAACTTAAGCATTAAGTGTTTTCATTTGCTTGTTACTTACAAATTTTGCTTTTGCGATTTTATATTGAAGAACGCTGGCCGGCATTATGAGACATGGGAGACAGGAATCACTGGTCCAGTTTTGATACATGGTCTCGACCATGGACCGAAAGATTTGACGCATAATAAATGGTCTTATCAGGTCTGATGCACATATAAAGAAGCACATTATGATTTATGCATTCTTAAACTTCAATCGATGCGAAGAGAATTTTTTTTTTTAACTAAATTATGTTGTTGAACAGGTTGGCCTTAAAGGAGAGGCTGTGAATTTGGCGTCACCGGATGAGGTCTCATCTGTTGATTGGGTCCAAGATTCACTAGCTGTCCGAAGCCAATCACAACTGAAATGGCACAAGGTAAGAATAGTAAAGTAACTAGCTTATTGCATTATGCAAAATTTGTTGTGATTTTCGACTAGAAGCTTATCACAAACTTCAAATTTGCAGGCGTATTTTAACGCACCTGAGGGAAACGAACCGTTGGCTTTGGACCTTGAAAGTATGGGCAAGGGCCAAGTATGGATCAATGGACAAAGCATAGGAAGATATTGGATGACTTATGCAACCGGTGACTGTAATTCTTGCAGCTATTCGGGAACATTCAAGCCTGCGAAGTGCCAACTTGGTTGTGGACGACCCACTCAACGATGGTAATACAGTTTTTGGCTAATAAAAGATATAGATTCAACCTTATAGGACCGTATCAATCGAGTGTTTCATATTATCAATTCCATTCATCCGTCTTGCCATGTTTTCTGTTTGAATGATGTTGCAGGTATCACGTCCCAAGGTCGTGGCTAAAGCCAACAAAGAACCTGATAGTAGTGTTTGAAGAATTAGGCGGAAATCCTTGGAAAATATCGTTGCTAAAGAGAACAGTACATACCGCAGCAGTTCGTGAATAAGTGAACCGAATTGTATGTTACTCATGAGCTCTCTAGCTTTGCTTGAAATGAGGGTAGCTTTGAAGCAATAAGTTATATAGTTTTCATTGAGTTTGTACCAAACACCCATGATTTATACAAAAGATGTAGCCTAGAATCTAGATTATTATTTGTTATTTGCAGTTTTCAACGAGCCATTTTATTGTATCTAGCTTGAAGAGAAAATTACAATCTTAAGAAGGGTGCCTTCATTCATTTTTTCTAGTTTGTATGTACATTTTAGTTACAAACATGTTCTTGGACGAATCCACCCATGTAATCAAGTCTTCCATGTTTCTAGTTACAAGGAAATCTGGATTTGTAATTGTATCAGGACCTATCAAGCTCCGACACGCCAATCAGAAGGTGTGTCCCTGCACCGGACATGTATCGGACACCAACACGCGTACGACATGTATCAGACACGTTTTTGAAGTGTCCTACAGAAATACAAAATTTAAATGCAACGGATACGGATACGACATACTATTTCAAATAACGGGCACAGCAACCTCTCAAATTCTCAGAATTTTAAAAAATAAATACGTATTTTATCTTTCATATTCAATTTTCCACTATAAAATTAACTCGTAATGAACCATACCACCTAGGCGATGACTTAATGAATCGCCCTTGTCACTGATGGCGTGTAATGCCGTTAGTCAAAGGAGATGGAGTCCTCCACTAATTCCTGAAGGATATGCAGTCAACAACTTCTCTTAATCTTCGGGAGTAGATGTCGCCACTCAGGGTTACCTAAACCCTAGGCCCAAAAGGTCTCTATAAATACTTCTCTTCCCAAGGGAGGAAGGGACGGATCATTACACTCTAAGTATAACGCTTAGAAAAATCCTAACTCATACTGATCACACCCCTCAGAAGTTTATACCTAATCATATCGTCCATCCACAGAGCCTCTCACCTCACATGAGCAGGACTCCTAAAATCCACCGTAAGACACCATCTTATAGGGCTTCTTGTTGCCATGGAAAATCCCTAACCACCATATAGCATAATATAGCTACAAAGGTCTGAGTCCCCATGCCCTTGTAGGAGGAACACACGAACCTATACTTTTTGTCCAGCACAGGCACCAAACTTGCTCAAATTCTACTGAAACTTTTCGACGTGAGGCTTATGCTTCAATACACGCAACCGAACTTTTTCATCAGTCTCCTTCACTTTTGAAGAACTCGATCCCAGGTTCTCTTCTTGATAAAGAGTCTCATCTGCTTGATACACATAAATGTCAATAATGTTGAAAGTATTTGATATATTCATGGAATCCGAGAGGGCTATAACTTAGGCAATATCGTTGATCTTTCGGATCACTTTGAACATGTCATACTTGTGTGGTTGCAACTTACTATAAGTACCAACTAGAAACCTCTCCTTATGTAGAAACATCTTCACATCGTCAACCTCGTTGAAAACTTTAAATTTCTTTTGCTTATCCTGCATATGAGGCAAATCGTTTGGTATTTCATATGCGGTCAACTCCTTGAAATCCTCTAGGATCCTAGCACTTCTTCTAGATTTTTTTTCCTCTTTTGCAACACTCATCATCCCTTTATTCACCACAGGACAGAAAAATTTAGTTTCTTTAAAAGCCTCATCAAGCTCCTTTTCACTCGGCTTCATTACTAAGAAACTACATTTCTTTCCTCTTTGTACCAAACAATAAGTGACATCATCACGTTATCTCATCCTCGATAAGTGACATCATTTTCAAACTACCAATGCCTACCAAGTAAAATATGACAAACATCCATATCAAGAACATCACAAAGTGCCTCTTCTCTGTAATACTTTCTAATGGAGATAAGAATTCTCCAGTCTAATATTACTCGAACTTGGAAACCCTTTCTTACTCAAACGAGGGTGTATGGCTTCTCATGGGGTTTCATGGACAACTTCAAATAAAATACCAATTTCTGCGACACCAGATTCTCCGTGTTACCACTATCCACGATCATATTACACACCTTGTTCTTGATAGAACAGTGTGTTTTAAATAGATTATTGTGCCGCCCTTCATCTTTGTATGTTAGTAAAATTATCTACAACAAAATTTACACTCTCATCAAATTCGTCCTTTGCAAACTTAACCCTTGCATATTCATCATTCTCAATTGCAGGTCCTTCTCTTTCTTCTTCATCTTCCCTTTCTTCTGCTACAGTAGTGACTCTCCTGTCAAAGATTTTAAGGTTTATTGTGAGGTTGAGAGCTAGCGCACGTGGGGTGAGAAGCTTTATATGCGTGTTAAAGTTAGGTTTTTCTTATTCTTAATTGTAATGTTGAGGTATTTATAGCCAACTAGTTTATCGATCGAGAACCCACCACGTCACCTCCTACGACCTTCACAAAAATATACTGATACACACCCCCTCAAGCATAACGGCTTGCGAAAAGACGAAGGAATTTAGTTTATTCTTCCTATATATACATTATAGTGGAATCGTAAGTGATAAAATCTTAAGTTAAACTCTTTATACAAAGCGCTAGTGGAATCCCTTAAACGAGACACTAGTTGAGTCCTTTAGGAGAGATACTAGTTAAGTCCCTCAAGCGAGACACTAGTTCAGTCCATCGAGCGAGACACTAGTTCAGCCCCTCAGGCGAGACACTGGTTCAGTCCCTCGGGCTTCCTATAAGTGGGAGAATCTTAACACATCTCCACATCTCCAAACTGTGAGTCATATGTCAATTGGAAAATCCCAAAACGTCTGTTGAAGGGATAAGCGTTCGAGGCATTTAATGTCATCAATGATGACTTAACCTTGGGACTCCCAATTAACCATAATTCTATTGCAAGTGTCAAAATATGCATAATCTTTCATGTCTGATTGAAAACCTAGGGGGCCTTTGATTACCCCTAAATTTCCTCTCCTATTTAAGGGGATGAAACCCTAACTTGTTCACTTTTTTACACACTTTCTTGCTAAAGTTTTCAAAACATTTCTTCTTCCTTCAACACTTTTTGCATCTCCACAAGCTCAAGCCTATACCCTACACAGGTTCAGGTTCGATGCTCCTTTTTCCCTCTTTTTCTTATGGTGCTTTTTAAGGATTTAGATGGGGATGATAATCTGGTAGAATCCTCAACTTCTGACGAGAGTATAACCTTGTGGAAATATTGTTATAGGAATGGAGCCTTTTACTTCTACTTACGGTGCTCCATGTCCCCTCCCAAATCACACCCATCTGTTTGCTAGGGCTAGGTAACCGTAGCCAGTTTTCTTGGGAGAGCCTTATTCAAACCCCAATCCAATCACTCAAAGGTTGGAAGGAAAAATTTGTGAGGATGAGGGGACATGATAGTTCGTCCTAAATTACTACAAGGGCGAATTTTACCCTATAGATTTCCCCTCGCCTCGACAAATAGTTCCACGAGGATCATCAGGTAGAATAATACTTTCCTTACTGCTGACAAGGCTGAGGTAGTTCGAACCTTGGACGAGTTTAAAGTTATGGAGTCTCGCACTATGATTATTTTTTACTAAAGGAATAACGGATCCTTGGATAAATATATAAGTAAGTTTTAATGACATTGTTCAATGTTGATGTTTACATAACCCATGCTGATTATTTCTTCTTGCTTTTGTTACAAAGAAGATGTATAAGATTCCCTTGGACGAGACGAAAGAGCATTTGGCCAAACGGAAAGCTCGTCGCTCAAGCTCGGATAACCCTTAAAACCACCTTAAGGTACTGCTAAACAAAGGGGTTAAACTGTAGCCTGGGGGCGATGCGATTATTGAGTCTTTGGCCTTAAAGATCTAGAGGCGGGAGGTTGATTCCTCCTCTAAGGGTAAGGCGACCAAAATGATTGTTGTAGAGGGGAAAAACACCTTCACATCGTCTTCAAAGAGGGTCTCGTCATTTGAGTCCTCCTTGTGGAGTGATAATGCTTTTGATGCCATCAAGTTTATCGGTGCTCGCCCTCCATTCCTAAATATTTCCTGGGAGACCCATTTGCTAAAGATTTTTCATATGGAGCGTGTTGACAGAGAGAAGCAGGCCAAGTTTGAGATTGAGCCGATGACAAAGCTTTTCAACTACAAAAGGGATTTGACCAAAAGGCTGAAAATAATCGAGATTTTACTGAAGGAGAAAGAGACCTTGATGAAAAAGCTCTAGAGGTAAGATCCAAGGCTAAAGAATTTATTACCAAGGAACAAAAACTACATAAATTAAAAAGAGAGTGGATGGGTATTTCAACATGACACGCATAAGAAATTAAAAAGTCACTAACTAAAAAATTCAATAATATTAGTTATACTCAATTCACCCAAAAAAAATATTTCACTCAAAGAAGATTGGAACCTAGATACACATTTAAACACTATAAAAAATTAACCACCTGAGCTTTTGTGCTTTTGTTAAGTTTCTATAACATATAATTATTCCATTAATATTTGACTGTATAATATTTCTATTATTATTTTGTCATGTTATATATTTATTACATAATTCCTTTTTATGTCATACTTTGTTTCTCTTAAAATATTTTGAGAATGAAAAATTATATAAAGTTTATTTTAAATTTTAATTTATTTAATTAATACTTTGTTTCTCTTAAAATATTTTGAGAATGAAAAATTATATTTTAAATTTTAATTTATTTAATTAATATTTAAATTACATTCAAACACTTTCAAATATTTAATTTTGATGAACATTTAATAAAAAGTAAATGAATCTTTAAAGGGTAAAGATAAAATTCTTTTTTTTTCTAATTTTTTAGGATTTGCCACCTAAGGCAGAACTGAATATTATTGTATTAACATATAATATTAAAATATAATGTTATAATAAACATTGGAGTCTTGAATTTATGTTCACAACTTGACGTGCGGGTGATGATGAATGCAGTGTTAGTAAAATGGTAATGTGACAACGCATGTAATGTATTTTCATCAATTTTTAATTGGAAATCTTCCAGAATATAACAAGTATAGAGCATTAGTAAGGCGTATCATAAAGTTGACTGGGGTTTCTTGAGAGGTATGCTTGCTAGAATGGGTTTTGTGGAAAAATGGATACATTGGATTATGATGTGTGTTATTTCGGTGCACTATTCTGTTCTTATTAATTCAGACCGTGTTGGACCAATTGAACCAGGAAGAGGACTCAGGCAAGGGGACCCACTGTCTCCTTATCTCTTTATTCTAATCTCGGAGGGTCTTTCAGCTCTTATTCAGAAAGAAGTGGCGAGTGGTGATATCCATGGATTCCAGGTGTGCAGAGGGGCACCGAGTGTGTCTCATCTGCTTTTTGCTGACGATTATTTTCTATTTTGCAGGGCCAATCTCACGGAGGTGACACGTCTTATGAATTTGCTTAGTACCTATGCTGACGCTTCAGGCCAGGAGATTAATATGAATAAGTCTGAAGTGTTTTTTAGCCGGAATTTAAGCAAACCGGCGCAGGAGGATATTGCAAGGATTATGGGAGTACGTCATGTTATGGGAACCGGAAAGTACCTAGGATTACCGTCGATGATTGGAAGAAGTAAGAAGGCTACTTTTTCTTTTATTAAGGATCGTATCTGGAAGAGGATCTACTCGTGGAGGGGTAGGTTTTTATCAAAAGCGGAAAAGGAAATTATGATAAAATCGGTTCTTCAGTCTATTCCAGCCTATATCATGAGCATCTTTATTCTACCGGATGCGGTAATCAATGATATTGAAAAGATGATGAATTCTTTCTGGTGGGGGGAGGAAATAACAATAAGCGTGGTATAAGATGGATAGCGTGGGACAAGCTAACTACTTCTAAGGTGGAAGGTGGGTTGGGTTTTAGGGATCTTAAAGCGTTTAACATGGCTATGGTTGCTAAACAAGGATGGAATTTGTTGACAAGGCCGCATACTCTCGTCTCCAGAATCTTCAAAGCAAGGTATTACCCTAGTACTTCTTTCTTAAATGCAAAAATTGGATATAATCCTAGCTTTGTGTGGAGAAGCATGTGGAAAGCAAGAGATGTCTTAACATTAGGGTACAGGTGGAGTATAGGTGATGGAAGTCAAATTAAGGCAATGGACGAACCTTGGCTTAGGGGAAGAAGAGAATGATGCATTGTTGGACCCCAAAAGCAAGGTACATACGATATTAATGTTAACCATCTTATGTTGCCTAATGCGAAAGAATGGAATACAAGATTGATTGAGGATTTGTTTGATTATGTAGCTACCGAAGACATATTACAGGTTCCGTTGTTGCAAGAGGTGGTCGAAGATAGATTGGTATGGAAAGAGGAGCAAAATGGAGAGTATAGTGTGAGATCTGGCTACAAGTTGTGGGTAAACTCTAAAAGGAGACAAAATACCGATAGTGTGAAGGAGGATTGGAATAGTCTTTGGAGAATTAAAGCACCATCGAAAACCAAGCATCTGTTGTGGAGGATTTGTATGGAATGCTTACCATCGCGGACTAGACTTCGTCAACATCAGGTACCGTGCCCACCAGATTGTCAGCTCTGCGGAAATAATATTGAAGATGATTGGCATGTGTTTTTTGGTTGTGATACGACTATTCAGTGTTGGAGGACAGCAGGTTTGTCGGATCTTCTAGAGCCCCGTTTACATAAGTTTAGTGATGTAAAATCTCAAATATTTAATATATGTAGCTCAGAAGATAGGATGGTTGCTGGTAGATTTGCAGTTATGATGGATGTGCTTTGGAAAAATAGAAACGATTTTATTTGGCATAATGAGAAGGAGGAAGCACCTAAATTGGGTATGATGGCTTTTCGTAACTGGCATAATTGGCTTACAGCACAAAGAACTCAAGGGAGAGAGAATAACTCTCAGAATATCACAAATTGGAACCCACCAGCGGAAGGATGGTTAAAGTGCAATGTGGATGCGGGGTTTAACAGTCATGTTGGGACTACTAATAGGGGATGGTCTATTCGTGATAAAAGAGGTAATTTCATTATTGCAGGTGTAGCTTGGGATATTGGTACCATATCCATCCTTGAAGCAGAAGCTTATGCCCTAAAAGAAGCTATTGAAGGAGCTATAACCTTGCACCTTGACAATATTATCTTCGGAAGTGACTCTCAACAGGTTGTTCAAGCCATCCACTCCGACCACGAGGGTGGCTCGGAATTTAGTTTAATTATTATGTCTACTAAAAATTTATTACATGTTTTCTCCAACTTCGAGGTGAAGTTTATTAGGCGTCAAGCGAATTCGGTTGCCCACTCCCTCGCGAAGGCGGCCAATTCTTGGGCTAGACGCAGTATTATTCATATGATTCCTCCTTGTATTGAACATCATGTGTTGAATGAATGTCATTAAATTTGTTTTTGTCAAAAAAAAAACAAGTATAGAGCATGTATTTAAGATCATAGCAAATCAAAGCAAAAAATATTTGAAGTCAAAAGCATAATTTTCGACATAGAAATAGAAAAATGGCAGAAGAAGGACAAGTGATCGGTGTTCACACCGCAGAGAACTGGAAGAAACATACGGAGAAGGGAAATACCTCTACGAAATTGGTTAGTTTTGCTATCACCCTCACACTTTCTCTTTTATTGTTCTTTTTTATCATTTAGTTCAAAAGATAAATAGCATAAAGAGTGTGCAAAATATCCGATTGTGAGTTTTAAATTTGTAATTAAATTTAAATTTGTTTTAAATATTCGAATATAATTAAATAGTTATTAATCGGTTTATTTATTAATGATTTGAATATTTATTTATATAATTCGAATATAATTAAATAGTTATTAATCGGTTAATTTATTTTTTGATTCGGTTATAATCGGGTTATCATCTAAAATCCAAAATTAATCTAAATATTTTAATTCCATGATAAAAAATTTCATTTTCAAAATAAAAAATATTTTTAAAACTGGATTTTTTTTTATAAAAACTGGTTATATAATCATAATCAATTTCATAACCGGTTTTATAATCAATTTTGATAGAAATTTGGTTATGGTTATAAATCCAAACCATTTAAACGGTTTGAAAATGGTTATGGTCTAGTTTCTAAAAATAACCAACCATACACACCCCTAAATACCACCTCTGACACACTATCAATATTTATGATTACGTTTAATTTGGAGTGTGCAAAATATCCGGTTTTGAGGCCCAAATCTATAACTAAATCCAAATATGGTTTAAATTTCCAGATATGATTAAATGGTTATTAACCGGTTTAGTTATTAATAGTTTCGTTATCCATTCATATAATCTGCATATAATTAAATGGTTATTAACCGGTTAAGTTATTTTTGGATTCGGTTATAATCCGGTTATTATCCAAAATTCAAAATTAATCTAAATATTTTAATTCTATAATTTTTTTTTTCAAAATAAAATATATTTTTAAAATTGGATTTTTTTTTATAAAAACCGATTATATAATCATAATAAAATTCATAATCGATTTTATAACCGGTTTTAATAAAAATTTGGTTATGGTTATAAATTTAATTTATAACCAAAGTACCAAACGATGCACACCTCAACGTTTAATTAATTTATTTTTGTAAATTATTGTTGTGTCTGATCGTGTTTAAGGTGTCTATGATTCTTAAGTTTAAAGTACTTACTAAACGAAAATCATCACATTGATAGATTGTTGTAGATTTAACTGCTACTTAGTGTTAGGGGTGTTAGGGGTGTTCGCGGTGCGGTTTGGGCGGTTTTTACGAAAAAAATCATCCGAACCGCAAGAGAAAAAATAGTGCGGTATGGTTTGGTTCGGTTGGCTTTTAAAAAAAATCCGAACCAAACCAAACCAAACTAATGCGGTTTGGTTCGGTTCGGTTGGTTCGGTTTTTTATAAATATTTTATTGAGCCATACATACACATATAGATGACAACATAATTTTGTATTTAGACATTCATACACTATCAAATAACAACAAAACTGGTCATATTTTGACAACAATTTTCCATTTAATATGTAAAAATTAAATTAGACAAAAGTGAAATATTAAACATAATATAATAGCATAAAATAATATAAAATTATTATAATGAAACAAAAAATAGAAGAGACGAAAGATTAGTGAAGGTGAAAAAGAAAAAAAAAATATTGAGAGATTAGAGAAGAAGATGTGCGATAAAAACGAAACTGAAATACATAACATTTACATAAAAATGAGAAGGTGAAAAAGAAAGAATATAAGAGAGTAGAGATTATAGAAGAAGAGGGAAGATGTATGTGGCAAAGAAGATGTGATAATGTTATTAGAAATTTGAGAAGATCGTGACTAAAATTATATGTGTAAGGATCAGAAAATTGTTCGTAATCATAAGGCAATGTATAATAGGTTTAAGTTTGGGTTGTATGTGAGTTAAGTAAAATTTAGGTTGTAAAATAATGCGGTTTGTTTCGGTTTGGTTCGGTTTACAAAATACAAACCGCAAACCGAACCGAACCGTGCGGTTTTGTTAAAAAATGACCCAAACTAATCCGAATCAAATGCAGTTTTTTACAGTTTCGATTGGGTTTGGTTTGATTTGTGATTTTTTATTGGGTTGATTTGGTTTTGAACACCCTACTTGGTGTGACCCATGCCGTTTAATGAGCCCAATTTTTGAAGAGTATGCTAAAGAGTTTCTAAATGTCACCTTCCTTAAGGTTGATGTGGATGAATTGCAGGTAATCAATATCTACTAAAACTAATATTGTTTTTAACTAAGAATCCTGCAACTAATAATTACATTGATTTTTTCAGACTGTTACTCAGGAATTTGAAATTAAAGCTATGCCAACATTCTTGTTCTTGAAACAAGGAGTGCAAGTGGACAAAGGTTGATGATGCTTGAAGGGTCATGTATCATATGAACAAAACTATCTATTTCGAGTTAATTTGCACTTTGCTATTTTAAAGTGAGTTTTGTTGAGAATAATGCAAGTGTGAGTGTGGATAATAGTCCCACATTGGAAAAGTGTGTGGTGACTTGAGCATATATAAGTGGGAGAACCCACTCACCTATTACCTTAAGGTTTTAGGTGGAGAAGTGGTGTCTCTCCCACAAGTGTGTTGCTCGAAGGAATGTCCCGGAATAAACAATGCTCCCGACTCGACCCTCCCCCGATGTTGCGCTAACAAATGGTATCATGAGCCTTTGGTTCGAGAAAGGGACCGGCTAAAACTTGTAGTTGAAAGTCAACGGATACATGTAGTTGAAGAGAGTCAACAGATACATGTAGTTGAAGTCAACGGATACAAGTGTATGTGGAAGTGGAGTTTCCACATGGAGGGGGAGCATTGTAGACTCACACTTGAGGGGGAGTGTTGAGAATAATGCAAGTGTGAGTGTGGATAATAGTCCCACATTGGAAATGTGTGTGGTGACTTGAGCATATATAAGTGGGAGAACCCACTCACCTTTGTACTGGCTGGCCGTAACCGGTTACGCTGAGACTGCTGCTGTTATTTTCTTCAAAAATAACATCTCGACTAATTTGAATCTTCCGATTTCTCGCATCGAACAGTTTGTAACCGCCTGTAGAGTGATATCCAACGAATATCATCTCTTCTCCTTTATCGTCCAACTTCTTTCTCAATTGTCCCGGCACATGTTTATAAGCCACCGAACCGAATACACGCAAATGACTTAGATTCGGTTTGAATCCACACCAAGCCTCTTCCGGTGTAAGCTTTTCAAGCTTCTTTGTAGGACAACGATTCAATAAGTATGTGGCTGTAGAGACCGCTTCTCCCCATAGTTCCTTTGGTAGGCTTTTACCGCTTAACATGCTTCGAACCATGTTCATAATTGAACGATTTTTCCTCTCGGCAATACCATTTTGCTGCGGCGTATAGGGTGGCACAACCTCACGCACTATACCCTCATCATCACAATACTTCCCAAACGCAACCGAGGTATACTCACCTCCACCGTCCGTTTTGAGAACTTTCAACTTGCGACCGCATTGCCTCTCCGCCATGGACTTAAACCTTTTGAATACATCAAACACCTCATCCTTTCTCTTGATGACGTAAGTCCACAACTTTCTACTAAAATCGTCAATGAACGTGACAAAATATCGATTGCCACCAAATGTGTCCACTTGCATAGGTCCACAAACATCGGAATACACCACCTCAAGGTGTGCATTGGTCCTATGACCCGCATCCTTGCTAAAACTTCCTTTGTGTTGTTTTCCTTTCACACATTCCTCACACAACTCAGCTGGAACGTTAATGTGTGGCAGCCCGGTAACCATACCCTCTTGTTGCAACGCTTTGAGATCACGAAAATTCAAGTGACCGAGACGATAATGCCATAACCACTCCTCTCTACTTGCAGCTGTAGCTAAGCACCTATGCTCCAATACTTTCAGCTCCACTTTGAAAGTCCTATTGGTAGCCATGGGAGCCTTTAGGATCAACACTCCACTAGCATCAACAACTCGCAAGATCTTATCTTCCAACCGTATATTGTAACCTTTTTCGAGCAATTGACCAATACTCAAAAGATTACACTTAATACCTGGAATATATAGCACATCCTTGATCATAGAATGTCCACCATCCTTTTTCTCGATCAACACATCACCGACACCTTCGGCCATGAGAGTGGAATCGTCCGCAAACTTTACTTTGTTTTTCGCCACTTGATTGATTTGCACAAACCAATCTCTTCTTCCCGTCATATGCGTTGAACATCCGGAGTCTAAGTACCACTCCTCTTTGCCTTGAGTTCCATCACGAACCGAAATCATCACATTTTGTTCCGAACTCAAAACTGTCGCTTTTTCTGCACTGCTGCAGCTGCTGTCCCGTGACTTGCAGCTGCTGTCCAGCACCTCTGTCATGCCTTCGCACTCATCGGTAATCATCATTAAGAGTGTGGCTTCATCATCCACCTCTTGCCTAGCAACCTTGGCTTCATCCCCTTTAGTTTCAAGCTGTTTAGCACCACACTTTGCTTGAAAATGCCCAAGTTTCCTGCATTTCCAGCATTGTACCTTGCTCATGTCTCTTGGTTTTCCACCTCTCGCGTTGCTTCGATCACCATAACCGTTTGAGCTGCTGCTCTCACCCTTTTGTCCCTTCGAATGTTTAGGTTCACCATCGCCTTGCTTCCCTTTCGAAGGCCATTTCCCTTTCGAACCTTTACTCCTTTCATTGAAACGAGCTTGCAAAGCTAATTCCGCCTTTGCTTTATCGCTTCCTCTCTCGTCCATTCTTTGTTCATGTGCTTCTAGGGAACTTTGAAGCTCATCCTTGCTCAGCGACGTAAGGTCCTTCGACTCTTCAATAGCAACCACAATGTTGTCGAATCTTGACGTCAACGAACGTAGGATTTTTGACACAACATTCTGCTCTAAGATCGTTTCCCCACACGACTTGATTTGATTCACTAAGCGCGTAATGCGCGTCACATAATCGTTGATCGTTTCCTTCTCTTCCATTTGCGTTAACTCGAATTGCCTCTTGTGAGTTTGTAACCTCACAACCTTCGCCTTCGCAGCCCCAGCATATGCTTTCTCAAGAATTAACCAAGCTTGCCTTGCGGACTCGCAATCACCGACCTTTTCGAAGTTATCACCATCGACGCAAGAGTGTATCAAGAAGAGAGCTTTGTAATCTTTCTTCTTCTCTTCCCTGAAAGTTGCTTGATGTGCAGCTGTAGGTTCAGCCCCAAGAGGTGTGACTCCATTGTTGACGATATCGAGAACTTCTTGATATCCAAACAAGACCTTCATTTGCTTAGACCACTTGTCGTAATTCTTCGAATCAAGAATCGGTAAATTGGATGGGATTCGATCATTGGTACTCATTGTTGCAGCGGAATCGGATCAGAACCAGAGCTCTTGATGCCAAATGTTGGAACATACAAATCAAATTAAGGTTTCTTTAATGGGGAAAATGATCAATTGAAGAAGATGAGGATTAAAGAAAGAAGAGAAATAATAGAGAGAGAGTAATTGAGGGTGAGATAGTGAATTGGCATTAACCACAACATAGGAGTAGTGAGCTCCTTATATAGTACAAGTTACAAAATGATTGGAATGATTTAAAGCACCCTAAAACAAACAGAAAAAACAGTTGGGCTTCAGTGTAACCGGTTACGGCAAACAGCGTAACCGGTTACGCAAACGCAACATCTACAGTAAATCTGTTTTACGGGTTCGTAACCGGTTACGGTAACAGGCGTAACCGGTTACGCCAACTGAAGTGCTAAAAACAGCAGTTTCAACACACCACCTCACTTCAGTTGGTCCAAGTCCACCATGCTCAGCTTCCTTCTCAGCCTCTTGAACACCTCATTGGTCACACCCTTGGTCAATAAGTCAGCTACTTGATCTTCGCTTCGAGCAATACACCTTTGTGGGAGAGACACCACTTCTCCACCTAAAACCTTAAGGTGATAGGTGAGTGGGTTCTCCCACTTATATATGCTCAAGTCACCACACACATTTCCAATGTGGGACTATTATCCACACTCACACTTGCATTATTCTCAACACTCCCCCTCAAGTGTGAGTCTACAATGCTCCCCCTCCATGTGGAAACTCCACTTCCACATACACTTGTATCCGTTGACTTCAACTACATGTATCTGTTGACTCTCTTCAACTACATGTATCCGTTGACTTTCAACTACAAGTTTTAGCCGGTCCCTTTCTCGAACCAAAGGCTCATGATACCATTTGTTAGCGCAACATCGGGGGAGGGTCGAGTCGGGAGCATTGTTTATTCCGGGACATTCCTTCGAGCAACACACCTTTGTGGGAGAGACACCACTTCTCCACCTAAAACCTTAAGGTAATAGGTGAGTGGGTTCTCCCACTTATATATGCTCAAGTCACCACACACTTTTCCAATGTGGGACTATTATCCACACTCACACTTGCATTATTCTCAACACTCCCCCTCAAGTGTGAGTCTACAATGCTCCCCCTCCATGTGGAAACTCCTCTTCCACATACACTTGTATCCGTTGACTTCAACTACATGTATCCGTTGACTTTCAACTACAAGTTTTAGCCGGTCCCTTTCTCGAACCAAAGGCTCATGATACCATTTGTTGGCGCAACATCGGGGGAGTCGAGTTCGGGAGCATTGATAATCACGGGACATTCCTTCGAGCAATACACCTTTGTGTGAGAATAATGCAAGTGTGAGTGTGGATAATAGTCCCACATTGGAAATGTGTGTGGTGACTTGAGCATATATAAGTGAGAGACACCACTTCTCCACCTAAAACCTTAAGGTGATAGGTGAGTGGGTTCTCCCACTTATATATGCTCAAGTCACCACACACATTTCCAATGTGGGACTATTATCCACACTCACACTTGCATTATTCTCAACACTCCCCCTCAAGTGTGAGTGTGGATAATAGTCCCACATTGGAAATGTGTGTGGTGACTTGAGCATATATAAGTGGGAGAACCCACTCACCTATCACCTTAAGGTTTTAGGTGGAGAAGTGGTGTCTCTCACTTATATATGCTCAAGTCACCACACACATTTCCAATGTGGGACTATTATCCACACTCACACTTGCATTATTCTCAACACTTAAGGTTTTAGGTGGAGAAGTGGTGTCTCTCCCACAAAGGTGTGTTGCTCGAAGGAATGTCCCGGAATAAACAATGCTCCCGACTCGACCCTCCCCCGATGTTGCGCTAACAAATGGTATCAGAGCCTTTGGTTCGAGAAAGGGACCGGCTAAAACTTGTAGTTGAAAGTCAACGGATACATGTAGTTGAAGAGAGTCAACAGATACATGTAGTTGAAGTCAACGGATACAAGTGTATGTGGAAGTGGAGTTTCCACATGGAGGGGGAGCATTGTAGACTCACACTTGAGGGGGAGTGTTGAGAATAATGCAAGTGTGAGTGTGGATAATAGTCCCACATTGGAAAAGTGTGTGGTGACTTGAGCATATATAAGTGGGAGAACCCACTCACCTATTACCTTAAGGTTTTAGGTGGAGAAGTGGTGTCTCTCCCACAAGTGTGTTGCTCGAAGGAATGTCCCGGAATAAACAATGCTCCCGACTCGACCCTCCCCCGATGTTGCGCTAACAAATGGTATCATGAGCCTTTGGTTCGAGAAAGGGACCGGCTAAAACTTGTAGTTGAAAGTCAACGGATACATGTAGTTGAAGAGAGTCAACAGATACATGTAGTTGAAGTCAACGGATACAAGTGTATGTGGAAGTGGAGTTTCCACATGGAGGGGGAGCATTGTAGACTCACACTTGAGGGGGAGTGTTGAGAATAATGCAAGTGTGAGTGTGGATAATAGTCCCACATTGGAAATGTGTGTGGTGACTTGAGCATATATAAGTGGGAGAACCCACTCACCTATCACCTTAAGGTTTTAGGTGGAGAAGTGGTGTCTCTCCCACAAAGGTGTATTGCTCGAAGGAATGTCCCGTGATTATCAATGCTCCCGAACTCGACTCCCCCGATGTTGCGCCAACAAGTTTGTCTGTTTTCAATATAGTTTTTGAAATTTAAAAATGTAGATCATGGTTTGATATTTGAATAAAATCGTTGTGTTGTGTTGTGTTGTGTGCTAGTACTTGACTCACTTCCGTTTGAGTAATTAGGGATGTTTGCGGCAGCACGGTTTAAATCGGTTTTAAGGTAAATAAATTATCATATTCAAATATAAAAGAATATATATGTTTTTGTTTGTTAAAAATCAAGTGTCAAATTTGTGTGATAGAAAGTTAATTAGTGATTATTCTCTTTGAAATTCATTGGAATATGTTAAGAATCGAATATAAGTAGTTTCCAATCACTCATTTTCTTAAGCCTACTGAGAATAAAATGTGAGTCATGCACACTGCACACAATATATATGTTGGTGATTTTAGTATCATCAATGTATTTTGGTAGTAATGTAATTTACTATAGGCCAATGCAATTATGCGTTAAGTTTAAAACGAGTTACGGTAGTGCGGAGTGCACGCTCGTCAAGCCAAACGTGTAATTGAATATGAATAATAGAAACGGGGTTCCAAGGGGCGTAGCTCCTGGCGGGGTGCGGGACAGCGCCCCGTCGGGGTCCAAGGGGCGGAGCCCCTGGCGGGGTGCGGGGCAGCGCCCTGCCGGGGTCCAAGGGGCAACGCCCCTGGCTGGGGTCCCGTTTGAATAGTTGCACCCTTTCCCAACGGACATAACAATTCGTTTGAATAGTTGCACCCGTTTCCAACAGACATAACTGTTTTTCCGAAAAGGTGTGTCTGTTCGTTTCTATTATTGGTCTCCTATATAAGGAGTCTTTTGGTCTCGATTTGGTACACGAAATTACATACTTCCTCTCTACATTCTGATCTGCTCTCTATTGTCAGAAACAGATTGTTCTTCAAGAATTATCCCCGCAAAGATTTCGTGAACCCAGAGAAGAATAGGGTCGAAATACTTTGTTCGGAAAGTGAACAAACACGATTCTTGAAGATATCCAGGATTATCATACTTTTTTTCTAACAATATAAAGTGTCAATTTTCTTTTTTGAATCAATATAAAGTGTCATCTACTTATATTTACACACTTAATCTCTTAATTTCTGGGAGTAGATGTCCTCACAAATTTCAGAAGGAGGGTGATCAGTCACAAGTTTGGGTTTTGTCGTGGGTCCTCATACGCGGACGTTGTTTCTAAGGGAAAAATGGAGATTTATTCTGAAGTTTATCCAACATTGAATTTCATATCGAAGGAAGAAAATAGAAACAGGTTGGCGAAGGTTTTTGTAGGCGTGGTTTTGATTCCAGATTCGTCGTATAATATTCAGACTAGCTTTGAGGTAGAAGGCTTCTTTTTAGTTAAAGTTACTCCTCTAGGGGCCAACTTGTGTTTGCTATAAGAGACGGAAGAGAGTTTTATTCGGGATCTGATCAGAGAGGTTCAACATGGTGGAGATAGTGGTTTAAGGAGATAAATTCGTGGAAGAACTCCGACGTGGATGTGGGGATAGTGATGTGGATACGAGTCTATGGTGTTCAGAGTTTTTTTGTGAGCTTGGCTAATAACATAGGCTCTTTTATCTGTATTAATGAAAATACTGCTAATAGGTCGTGTATGGACATCGCGAGAATCATGGGTAGAGTTTCGTCTCCGTTTTATTTGAAGGAAGCGGGAAGGTGGTAATCGACGGGGAGGAGTTTAACTTGGTGTTTAAAGAAGATACTTATGGGCCGCTTCGTTTAAGGAAGGATAGGGATGTCACTAAAGTGAAAGAAGTTGAGTTTTCCAGTTTTGATGAAGATTGGTCTAACCGGTTTGATATTCAGGATGGAGAAGAGTATTGCCAGAGTAGTAATTCTACGCCCGATGATCCGGAGGGGGGGAGAATGGATGATGGGAAGGAGAAGGACAGGGGATCTAAAAAGGATTGGAGGAAAAGTTCTTGCAGGTTTTCTGATACTCTATCATTGAAGGAGGTTTAAATAGGTTTCTCTTCTTTTGATAATGATGTGGAAAACGCAAAGGATATTGAAAGTCTCTGAAAAAGTACTAACACTTTCTATCAGTATGATAAGGAAGGAGGATTTCTTGATGAAAGGTCTCTTTCGGCTATTTCCTCGGGGACCAATGTGAGTTGTTCTTTGCCCTCTTTTACGCCTATCCTGGAACTGGTTAAGAGTGGACACGTGGACGGAAAGAGAAACTTTAAGAGAGTTAATTTTTTTTTTTAAAAAAAAACTCTGAACTGACTGGGCCTGTTAAAAAACCTTTAATAAGGCTCAAGAAGAAGGTTGGGAGGTTAGTTTGTGAGCCTGTTTCTAATTTAGAAGTCTCGAGTGGCCCACCACCCTATGTTAGTGACTCTGTTTTTCTGGATTCTTTGGGATCGAAGCAGATTGATGGTGGAGGCGCGTTTCTTCACGGGGAGCAGTCGGGGGAGTCGGATTTGATCAAGGGAAGTAATATACTGAGGGAGTCATTGAGATATGAAGGGGGATTTGTTGTGGAAAGAAATTGGTGACCTGGGAGTGGTTTCTTCTTAGTCCAAGAGAGATTTTAAGAAGATTCAGGAGTTCGAAAATTCCAGCAGAGTTTCAAAGGAAGGAGGGAAGGTGGTGCAAAGATGTTCATTATGATTATGGGAACTTTTAATATTAGAGGGAGTGGTAGTTTTTTGAAGAGGAGAAGAATTAATCATATAATAGGTAAGGGTAAGGTTGATATTTTCATGTTACAGGAAACGAAATTCAAGTTGTGTTCGGTTCAGTTGGCGAGGATTTTTTGGCCGTCGGAAGATATTTCTCTATCTCAAACTCTGAAGGTATGTCGGGTGGCCTTATTATAATATGGAGAGTTAGAGATGTGGAGGTTATTTGCAGTTTTAGGGGTCCTGGATTTTTGGGTATTAAAGTAAGGTGGAAAGACAATCTTTATTATGTCTTTAATGTTTATTCTGCTTATTTTGTTTCTCTAAAGAGACTATTATGGATTAAATTGTTGGCTTTAAAAGCTGTGTATAAAGATGGCGAGTGGGTGATATGGGTGATTTCAAAGCGGTTAAAAGTGGAGGGGAGGGAATTGGAAGGACAGCTTCTGGCAATAATCCTGAATGGAACGAGTTCTCCGATTTCATTAAGGATATCGATTTGGTTGACATTCCTTGTAAAGGTAGAAGGTTTAGTTGGATAAGTGGGGAAGGAAAGTCTAAAAGTCATATCGATCGTTTTTTTGTTTAGATATTATCATGGAAAGATGGGGAGTAGTGGGGCAATTTATTGGCCAAAGGGATATCTCCGATCATTGTCCGGTGTGATTAGTGGTGGACAAGGAAGATTGGGGTCCGAAGCCGTTTAAATTCAATAACGAATGGTTTCACAAGAAGGATTTCTTGAAGTTTGTCGAGAAGGAGTGGGCTGAGATAGTTGTTTACGGCAGGGGGATTATGTCTTGAAGGAAAAGTTTAGGTTGCTAAAAGGTAGGATTAAGTGGTGGAACATCAACGTTTTCAGCAAGATTGATTTGGAGATGGAAGATGGGGTTAGGGAGATGAATGCCTATGATGATATGGGCTCGGATGTGGAAGACGTGGAGGAAGATAAGCGAAAGGCGAACAAAAAGTTTTGGCTTAATCTTAAAATTAAGGAAAACATGATTATTCAGAGGGTTAGAATTAAATGGATAAACGAAGAGGATGTTAATAGTAAGTACTTTCTATGCAGTTATGAAGAAGAACTTGAGACGCAATCATATAGGATCTATAGCAACATCAATAGGGGTTTTGAGTTCGGTCAAGGAGGTTAAAGAAGCAGTTTTTGAGCATTTTGAGAAAAAATTCAAAGATGATTATAATAGGCCGGTTTTGGAGGGAGATTTATTTAATAATTATTCGTACACACACGAAGGTCTCCTTCTTGGACAGAAGGGATCAGTTCCCCTGCAGCGCGTAGAATGAAAGTCAAAGATGTTTCTCAATATATGATTGATGGTTCAAAAGAGAACCCTAACTTGGCTCAAAAGCTTCATGATGTTTTACTCGAAAGCGGCGTTGTTGCTCCTCCAAACTTGTTTTCTGAAATTTATCATGACCAGATAGGTTCTCAAAATGAAGCCAATCCAAATGAGGACGATTCTCCAATTGAATAAATAGATGAATATAAACACGGAAGTACGCAGAAAGAAGCCAAGGTTGGCGATAATCTAGCTCCTCCTCGATTTTTGCCTCCATTACCTCCACACATAACTCATCCCAAAGCAAGTCCTAGCAATCTGACGGAGCATTCTAAGCCTGTAGAAGGTTTGAGAATCGGCTTTTCTCTTGATACAAGGGAAGCTGCTGAACAGCAGATACAATCCGATACAGAAGCAGCACAAGTTAAGTACGAGAAAAATGTCCCGGTTGCTGCTGCTGTCGCTTCTTCTATGGTAGCTACTGCCGCAAAATCCCTTGACAGTGTAGGGGTTTTGTTCTCTTTAAATTAAATCAGTGAAGCAAAAGTTTCAATGAGCTTTTATGGTTTACAAAGAAATTTTTTACGTTATTTTGAATGTTTATTTTTATAGCATCTTAATTTTTTCAAGACAATAATTTTAATTGCCAACAGAATTGGTCAAGATTTCTTATTTTCAAATTTGTCCCACAAAAGTTGAATCTTTCTTTTTCAATTGCCTAAAATTGACTACGTTCCTTTCCAAAATCATTTGAATGTCAACTAAAATTTCACATGCACAAGTCATCATAAACATTTTGTACATATCACAAAATATAGCAAAATTTCAAGTGTATCAAGCAAGTAACCTCAAGTATATTTTCACACTCAATAGAAAAGACAACATAAATATTGAACATTTATCATGTGACAAATCCAAAGCACCCTGCATTTTTGCTTAAGGAATTAGTATAACAGTTACATTTATTCAAAATCATCAAGCTGGTGCAATGGAAACTTTATCAACTTGAACAATATATTCAAGTGTTGCAAGTGGAGGAATCTGCACACCAGAGCCTAAATCAGCACCATTCTCTCTAAATCCCAATTCAGGTGGCACTATCACCTTCCTCTTCCCTCCTGCCTTCATACTTTTCAGCACATATTCTATCCCTTCACACACTCCTTTACTATATGGCCTTGACCCCATTACTAGTGCCAATGCTTTCTTCTCCCCTTCAAATGTGTTCACAAACACTTGACCCGTGCTTTCGACTTTTCCCATTATATCAATCACAACCAAATCGCCTCGCCTCGGTGTATCCCCGCCACCAATCTTCAATTCATAATACCTGTAGAAATCGCGTAACGTATAAAAAATGAGACATGCATGCATACAATTTTGTATATAACATTCAAAGCTTCTTCTTACCTTATGCCATTAGGCAGAATTACCTCTTCTGCCTCCTCGACACTCCTACGAATACAACGATATCATTAGACTTCATTAACTGAATCTTTTAGTAATAAAATTTGGAGCGGCGAGAGAGACCTTGTATTAGCCTCTTGTTGAGAAACCTCGAGGCGAGTTTTGATTTGTTCTGAGACGACGCCAAAAGCAAGAAAACCCAACCCATGCAAGACCAACTCCGAGGCCGAACCGTCTAGTCAAGGAAGTGGCTATCCAATCTGTGGAATTAACCTTATTTGATGAAACTACTGGTTTCATAGGCTTCTGTTGCTGTGAATTGATAGAGACTTGTACTGTCTGATCTTCATTTGAAATTTTTGTTGGCTGTGGAGAGTATGAATGATCACAGGATTTAGCTAACAAGCAAGAAACTTGCTCAGACGTCAGAGTGAAGTGAACCTACAAGTAAATAGCACATCACATGTATCATAACAAATCCATGTACACTTCTCGGAGAGTATGAATGATCACAGTCACAGGGATTTAGCTCACAAGCAAGAAACTTGCTCAGACGTTAGAGTGAAGTGAACCTACAAGTAAATAGCACATCACATGTATAATAATAAATCCAATTCCCAGGTTTTATTTTATTGGAATGAAATTTGTAAAAATCATGAGATGCCGCGTTTACTAGCTTAGAAAAAAGGGAAAATGCAGGAGTTAGTAGAGGTTATGAGAAAAGTGAAAGCAGGTGGGTCTACCAGATTGAAAGCCAGAACTTGCAAGGAAGAATATAGTGTAACTCTGGTTCCAGCTGTTGTTTCCAATCAACCATTGAACACAGAAAATCTGATATTTGGCATTGAAAAATTATATTCTGCTTGCATAACCGTTTGGGCCTTCGCAGTCTGGATTGCTCGACGCATGTAAATCTTGACTTGCTTTGGTTGTCATGTGAAAATAGAACATGAATGACAAGTTTGGCAGTCACAGATTCCCTCCCTGTTCGCACATCAACCTGCCAGGGTTTCTCATCGTTAAAAAGGTTGCCACTTAGATGATTAAACCAAAGAAAATTCAGTAATTTCGCAACAGCTCAGATCACAAAGGTCCTGAGAGCTAAAAGTTAATCCAGGAGCAAAATAAGAGAACCAATTTCTTGTTTAAAAGGCATTGTAGCTACGCACTTATGAAGGGAAAAGAGTAATAGTCTTGGCAATTTATAAAAGAAAAGTTCAACTAGAGGCAGCAGCAATGACTCGAGACAGAGTATATGTTATACATGGAAAGACACACACACACACACATACACATTTTCTAAGCATTTACAGTGTGTGAGAGATAATAGATTATAGAAGCATAATCTAAAATTGAACTAAAGTAGATGTCCAAAAGTAAGTAAATAAATAAAATGGAACAAAAGTATCTGACCTTTTTTCAATATTTACTAGACCTCTCTCCATCATTTCATGACGAAGTTTCTCTGCTTTATCAGTCTCATTTTTCTTGAGCAGTGCACCAATAATTGTATCAAAAGTTACAGCATCGGGGGAGCAATCATTGGTATCCATTTTTGATAGTAAGAGTATAGCTTCATCAAAAGAGCCATCTTTACAAAGTGCATTGATGATGATAGTATATGTTCGGACATTTGGAGGACAATGGTGCATCAAAAGGTATTGAAGAGCATCTTCTATAATCTTCAACTTTTCACCTTTGCACAAATTGTCAACAATTACATAGTTTGTGTAAAAATCAGGCCAAATTCCTTGAACAATCTTCCAAAATAATGAGATTGCCTCGTCAAGAGGTCGGGTTTTACAAAGCGCATCTAACAATATATTGTAAGTGACTACATCTGGGGGTTGACCACTATCCCGCATTTCATCAAGAAGTTCCTTCACGTGTGGTATTCTGTGCAAATTGCATAAGCCATCGATAAGTGAATTATAAGTAGCAATATTAGGGACTAAATTTTTACGACGCATCTCTTTAAAGAGAACCAACGCTTCATCAACCATTTCATTCTTGCAATAACCATTAATCAAGACATTATAATTCAAAACATCCGGTTCCAAGCCTCTTTTGACCATTCCATTGAATAGTTCTTTAGCCTCGTTAACACTTTTTCTTAAAAAATACCCATCCATCATAGCATTGTAAGTAATAATATCCGGTTTCTCGCCTCTTTTCATCATCATAACAAACACACCCTGTGCTTCTAAGATCCTTCCTTCTTTACATAACGCATCAATCAATATGTTAAACGTAAAGTCATCCGTATCAACGTTTTCCCGCACCATTCTCATCAGTAATTGATTTACATCTTGCCATCGACCTACGCTACAACAACCACGAATTAAAGAGTTGTAGGTAACAACATCAAGTAAAACTCCCCTGTCACCCATCCGAGAACACAAGCTAAGCGCATCCGTGACAAGTCCATCTTTGCATAGTCCATCAATGACTGCACTATACATAACTAGATTGGGTTCAACCGACCGTCCCTCCATCTCTTGTATCAAATGTAACGCAGCTCTAGTTTGCCCGTTTTTACTCAACCCATTGATTAAAATCCCATAAGTAAATTCATCAAAAATATACCCTTGGGCCACTAGGTGTTGGTAAAAGTTCAAGGCTTTAAAAATCATCCCATTCATACAAAAACCATTAATGATTGTATTAAAAGTGACCATGTTAGGTTGATAGCCACTCTTAAGAATGGTACCCAATAACGAAAAAGCAAAAGCCATATGAGTTTGATGACAAAAACAATTAATCAAGATGGTGAAAGTGGCAATAGAAGGCGAAATCCCCCTTAATTGAAACTGGGAAAAAAGCGAAATTGCAATGGGATAATGCCCCATTCTGACAATAGCTCCTAGAACCTTGTCAAATTCACAAGTGGGTGGCGGAGAAAGTGCACGAATCATGCAATTGAAACGAGTAACAGCAGCATCAAGATTATGAAAGCCAGAACTTTTTCGGCGTTGCGAATGGCTGAAGAAGCGATAGAGTAGCAATGTAGAAGAAGTTAGAATAGGATTGCGAGAGAATTTGGGAATGGCATACCTTGGATTTAGCATCATCAAGATTCGTTCCGTTCCTCTCCCGCTTAGCACGTGATTGAAGAAACGGTGATTTGGAAGGAAGATTTGAGTTTGCAGAAGAAAAAATGGTAGAACATGGTGATTTTCTGTTAAACCATGATGAAAGAAGAAGAAGAAGAAGAAGAAGAAGTGTGCGCTGCCGCTACCGGTAGCATAGGTCTCTCAGGTAGGAGACTTTTTTTTTTTTTTTTACAAATTGAAAGGCAACCGTTGGATAACATGATGATATGGTACACTCTAACACACAATAGTGCACTCCCAAAAATTGCATAATGTCAGTATGCTTCAAATTGATAAATTAAAACAACTTTTTTTATTTGAATAATTTTAAAACGTTAATAAAATAAATTAAAAGAAAATACTAAATAAAAAATTAATTTAGCTAATTTTAAAGCAAGATTTTTAAAAAATAATTTTGATATTGAAAAACGTTTTACTTTGAAAATATGCTAAAATTAGCTAAATTAATTTTTAAAAATTAGCTAAAGATGGTCAACCATGTCAGGGATGCATTAAAGATGGTCAACTATACGTGAATCATGTAATATAGTCAACTGATAATGGTCAACTATGTTTGAACTATGAAAGATAGTCAATTGATGATGGTCAACTATGCGTAAATCATGTCAAAGATGCATTGATGTTGTTCAACTATGTGTGAACAATGGAAGACAATCAACTGATAATGGTCAACTATGTGTGAACCATGTCAGGGATGCATTGAAGATGATCAACTATGTGTAAACCATGTTAGAAAATCAATTGATGATGGTCTACTTTGATCCACAAGATCCGAGTCATTGAAGATTTGTTCCACAGACTTTGAGTCATTGTTGAAGATCCGTTCCACAGACTCTGATCCACAGACTTTGAGTCATTGTTGAAGATCCTTTCCATTGAATATAAGTTATTGTTAAAGATCCTTTCCATTGACTATGTAAGTGTTCAGATACCGCAGACTAAGATGAGAAACTACTATGTAAGTATTCAGATACCACCGACTAAGATGAGAAACTAATGAAAGTATTGAGACACACACCACCGACTGAGACTATTCATATACCACCCACCAATACCAACCTATGTTATGGGGTGTTTCAAACTTCTTGATGAGTGTTGCAAAGAGATTGAGGCTCTGTTAGCAAAATTCTGGTGGGGTTCTTCTGAAGAGGAAAATAGGATCCATTGGGTTAGTTGGCATAAAATGGTTAAAGCAAAAAATTTGGGAGGAATGTGATTTAGAGGAATAAATGATTTTAATGTTAGTCTGCTGGGTAAGCATTACTGGAGACTGGTGATTGGAGAATCCTCTTTGCTTGAGCATGTTTTTAAAAGTCGCTATTATCCTAGAACTTCTATTAGCGAAGCCAAGCTAGGTTACACCCCTAGCTACGCTTGGAGGAGTATTTTAGGAGCAAAAGAAGTGGTGGATATGGGGGCTAGATGAAGGATATGAAATGGGAGGAAGGTGGATATTTTGAAAGATAATTAGTTGTTATCGGTGTCGAGCTTTAAAGTGGTGGGACTTATTAGGGGAATTGAGCATGGAGTTACTGTCAGTGATCATATTGACAGTGATATTCGCTATTGGAAATGTGATTTTATTTCAAACTGTTTTGGTCCTGTGGCTTGTTCTCATATTTGCAGCATACCTCTATCGTGGAGCAACTTAGAAGATTCACTCATTTTACATTTCAAAAAGAATGACATGTTTTCTGTGAGGTCTGCCTACCACTTGATGCAGAAAAACGTGATGCTGCTGTCCCAGGACCATCTAGTCATTCCCAGGAAAAATCATGGAAGAGAATTTTGTAGGAGTCCAATTCATACCAGAATCAGAATTTTTCTTTGGAGGCTAGCAAAAAATGTTCTCCCAACTCGTGCTAATCTGGTAAAGAAAGGTGTGAAGACATCTCCTGAGTGCCCTCTCTGTCACGGTGATGATGAAACTGTGGATCACCTCTTCTTTCATCGCGTCCACAGCAAGATGGTATGGTTTTCCACCCCCATGAATCTTAGGGTTGATGCCAACTCAGGGATAGATTACTGGCAGATGATAGTGACACTCTTAGCTCCCAATTGTTCCGTGTCACCTTGTGGAAATTATGGCACCATAGAAACATGGTGGTGTTTAACAATGAAAATTTTCGCCCTCGTTTGATTTTTGAGCAGGCTAGCGATTGGGTTTTTGAGTTCAACAAGTCAAACCCGTCGAAGAATTCGGTTAGGAGGGAATCTTCATTTGCGGAGGAAAGCGAAGGTGATGGCGTGGTGAGATTATCAGGGTTTTTAGTGACGGCGCCATTGCTATGTGGTGTGTGATGAAGAGCCATGAGAAGTGAACTTTCTTCTCTGCAACTAAAAGAGTGAGTATGGATATTGATCCTACCATGGCGGAAGCTTTTGCAGTTCGTTGAACGCTAAGATGGCGAAAAATCTTAACTTCCACAATGTGATAATCCTCTCTAATGCTTTGTCTGTTGTTGACAGTATAAATCAAATCTCTTTTATTGCTAGTATGGAGCCTTATGTGGTGGACTATTTGAATTTGATGAAACAACTTAGTCTTGCCACTTTTGTTTTTGTTAGGAGAACTAGTAATCAGGAAACCCACGGCTTGTTGGTTTGGGTCACAATTTAGGGTCTAGATCATGGATTGGATACCCTCCGCCTAATTCTTTTCTTGTCCCCGTATCATTTTCTTCTATCTAATGGAATAGTAGTTAAAATAAAATAAAAAAACGAGTGTGGCCTTGAAGTTGCAATAAACCAGATTCTATTTGTATGTGTCTTTGTTCAGGAGTACACTCTCAAAACTAGTGCTTTCAGTCATATTTTTGTTCAAGAGTACACTCTCAAAACTAGTGCTTTCGGTCATATTTTTGTTCAGGAATACACCCTCAAAACTGGTGCTTTCAGTCATATTTTTCTTCGTAATTTGCCTATACGTAACGTGAAAAAGTTACACCCTCAAAACTGGTGCTTTCAGTCATATTTTTCTTCATAATTTACCTATACGTAAGTTTCAAGCATGCTCATGTTAAAGTAATGCTCAATCTTATCACCCTTGTTGGTGAAGTGCACAATCCATTCCCAGAATCAGTAATTATCTAAAGCTTAAGTAATAGACTCATCATACTACAATTTTATTTTTATTTTTATCTACAATAGAAAAAAATATGTTAAATTTATAAAGAAAAAAACTGAAATAATTTCACACGACTAGTTTATATTCAAATGTTAATCTAAAATTATTCATCACCAATATGGACGAATTAATAAAACAGGTTTGATAGTTCCTTTTTTTCCAAAACAGTGCAGTTTTGTTTCAAGTTCAATATAAGAAAATTGAAGTGCTGACCATCAAAATGGGATCCATGGAAGGATAATAAGCAGATAATAAAGCCAACACAATAAGAATATAATGCAAATTAGTTGTCTGTCTTATTGCTAGTTCATCAGCCCAAATGTTTCAAGTACTACCATACAACAACGATTTATTCACATATCCAACCATGTTCTACATTCCTAATTTCCAATCCATACTGAAAATAGGCAAACTGACTTAATATAAATGAAAACAGACTCGAAATAAACAAAGTCTTTTTATATGACCCTTCAAGCAGAAGCAGAAGCAGCAGTTGCATGCTTGCTAATTGTCAACTGCAGCTCCTCCTTCTTAGCACCCACAACTTTGTCCACAAGTTTTCCCTCTTTCAAGAACAGGAATGTTGGCATAGCTTCAATTCCCCACTCCTCAGAAACAGTCTGAAGAAATCAATGAAAAGTTAAAGAAAATAAACACTAATGCATTCGAGACTAAAAACAATAGATTTATAAAATTACTCACCTTCAATTCATCCACATCAACCTTAAGGAAGATGACCTCTGGAAGCTTTTTAGCAATCTCTGCCAAAATTGGAGCAATGAAACGGCATGGACCACACCAAGAAGCAGTGAAATCAACTACAATCTGTCAATAAGATTTCCTTTCAGTACTTTGAAACTAAGGGATGAAAACAATCAACCATTTTATATTATAGCACCACAAATCACACAAATATGCTACAATATACAATAGCATGTTAAACACAATAAACATAGCAGTTAAAAATTCAAAGAACATAGGTTAAAGATTTGACATAAGGTTAATTAGATTCCATGAAGTAAACAATTAAAGATCTCAAGTGTCAAAGTAATCAATGTAACTTCAAGTTGATATACAAAAATTGGGGTTTGCTAAAGCTTATATGAAACCAGTTCCTCAGCTTCCTCTAACTAAAACCTAAATCCCTCTCCATCTTCAAAACCCTAACTTCATTTCCTACAAAACCCATAAAATTTCCAAGACATGAAATGTTAAATTTTTTTTTTTTTGGAAATCTTGACATGAAATGTTAAATTAATTTCATATCTCATAATCACCATAAACCCCCAATCATTACATGCATCCAATTGAAAGATGAAATCAAATTCATGCATATCAAATATTTATAGCTAGAAACAAATCAGCATCAAATCAAAGCGACAAAAATACGCAGCAAAGAAATTCAAAAACCCTAATTATTCATAATTTCAAAAAAAAACGCAAAAAATAGAGAAAATTTGAGAGTAATAACCAACTAACCAGTTTCTTTGAGGCATTTCCCTTCTCGAGCTGTTCCTTCCATGCGTCCACGCTGTGAACACCGATAACTTGTCCCTCTTCAGCCATTTTCCTCTTTCTTCTTCGAAAATAACGCTTTTGCTTTCAATTTTTTTTTTTCTCTTTGAATTTGCTATGATCCTAAACCCTACCCCGATACTTGTTATATACTGTAAGATTTCCAATAAAAATATATAACTCCGTGACTTGAAATTTTTTGGTCAATCAAAAAAATTAACGAAAATACGTTGCACGCGCTTTCTAGATCGACGTGTCAAATTCTCATTCGTTACAGTCTGTATCTGTCATCAGCAATGACATAATACAAGATAAAGCGCGTGACGCGTGAAGTATGAAAACAACCCAACGTGTATAATTCTGATTTTTTTTGGTCGGCGTTATTTTAATTTGGGCCAAAGCCCAAAGAGAATGAATCTGGGCTTAATATCTGACCTCATTCATGAGATAGAACTATCCAACTATCGAGATTCACACGTGGAATATCCAGAGCCACGTGCAAATCCATACTATTATCATCTCATCCACATATCTTCAATTTCCCAACACCTTCATCTTCATTTTTGTGATTTTTTCAATTTGAGTGTGACTGTGAATTAATCAAAATAATTCAATTTGGAAACTATAGTGACTGTGATTGAATTTGACATATGACAATGGCGAATGACCAAGTGGAAATTCTAACGACCACACATTCATAAAATTTTAACCTATAGTTTCTCCGATTAATTCGATTCTCTTTTTATTCTTTCTCTCTCTGTTCTTAACTTTGGAAATGGCATTCCCAATTCCACACCTTATCTCTTCACCGTACAACCCTTTGTTAAACCTCACTCCACTCTCATTAAACCCTAAAATCCCATTCTCAACTACTACACCGCCGCCGCCGTCGCATATTGATGTTCGCCACCACTCTCGCCGCCGTAAGTCTACTTCCCTCCTCCGTTGCTCGGCGTCGTCTTTCCCGGACAAGCACAACGGTAACTCTAACTCTCCTAATTCGGATGATGTCACCGAACTTCCTCTGTTTCCTCTTCCTTTGGTTCTCTTCCCCGGAGCAATCCTCCCTCTCCAGATCTTCGAGTTTCGCTACCGCGTCATGATGCATACGCTTCTCCACACCGATCTCCGATTCGGCGTTATCTACACCGACGCGGTGACCGGAACGGCGGAAGTCGGTTGCGTTGGAGAAGTTATAAAACACGAAAGACTTGTCGATGATCGATTCTTCTTGATCTGCAAAGGTCAGGAGCGTTTCCGCGTGAAGAAAGTTGTTCGGACGAAACCCTACCTTGTCGCGAGTGTTGCGTGGCTGGAGGATCGGCCTTCTCCGGCAACTGACGTAGATGTTGACGGTTTGGCGAGCGAGGTGGAGACGTATATGAAGGATGTGATTCGGTTATCGAATCGGTTAGGTGGAAAGGCGGAGAAAGAGGTTGGTGATTTGAGGAGGAACTTGTTTCCGACGCCGTTTTCGTTTTTTGTTGGAAGCACGTTTGAAGGCGCGCCGAGAGAGCAACAGGCGCTGTTGGAGTTGGAAGATACTGCGGCGAGATTAGCGAGGGAGAAGGAGACTTTGAAGAACACGCTTAATTACTTGTCTGCTGCTTCTGCTGTCAAAGACGTTTTTCCATCTTCTTCATCTCCGTCTCCCCCTTCCTCTTGATGCACGGTATGATTTGTATTGTATGAACAATAGGCAATAGCACCAATGTACTATACTGGAATAGTTGTAAATTCTCTGAAGTGTAATTTTTCATACGCTGATCATGCCTGGTTATTAAATTTTGGATGACATTTTATATCATACTATAGATCAATGATGATACTTGATAGAAGTTGGTGTTGTTTAATCCGTTAATCACATTTGATAGAAATCTATGACAAGGTTATTGAAAAACTGTCCCGCCAAAATGGTTGCACTAAACGTTATTGGAATATGCCGATACTGGTAATGTTATTTTCCGTTTTTATGATGAAAAAGCATTGTGGTTAGTTCATAGTGTGATGACCGCAATCTCTATCCTGTATCTATCGGAATCGTGAAAGCCTTGACTTTTCCATTATTTTAAACCCTTGTTAGAATGAAATACAAGCTAAGGGAGTGGTGAAGTCAAAATCACTTTTTTGGTTGTTATGTTGATCCATGTAATGAACGAAATTTATTGAAATGTAGATCTATTGTTTGTCTCAATTTTGTGATCATAATTATTGTGCTGATTTGATATTATTGTTATTACGAAGAACTCATAAGTGGGTGAGTGAGTCCCCTCATATAAGTGTAGTTGCCTCATTGAGATTACACTCTTTTTCTTTATCACTAGAAGAATAGAGATAGTGTTCTTTTCCCCCTCTCTCACATCGAAAGAATTGCAAACTTCTTGTTATGGTTTGATTGTCATCTGTATGTTAAGGTAATCCTAATATCTGACATTTGTAGTTAGAATTATTGTATGTGAATGTTAGAAATTAGGATTAGATATTATTTTATTGATTCGGTTTTATCAATTGGGATGATGGAGGTTGTAATCATATTGTGACTGCTGTTACTGTTTTTTGTTGTGATTTTTCCATTCGCTCTTCTCTACTGATCAGTGTCTTTTGTTCTCTATTTCTGTTTTACTACTATAATACTAATTTTAATCATTAAATTCTGGGTTTTGGGATGCATCTTTTTAAGGTATAAATCCTCAAATCATAAAATTTATGCATATGATTTGTGAATTTACCTGATTATAGTTGGATAAGTTAATACGTGGTTCTGTTTTCATGGACTTATTCGAAGGAACTTTGATTTGTGTATTGTTTGCTTATCATCTTGAATTATTTCATATGGTGTTTTGTGGTTCATGTCTTTTGACGTTTCATTGATATTATAAAATGATGCTTGAATGCCAATAACCAAAGACCTTTGAACAGCAGGGTCAATGAATTGCTGAGTTGCCTGTGTTGTTGTTGACAATGTTATGTAGAGCACACGTTTTCCTCGAAATTTCTACTGACCTTTTGAAATATTTAAGCCACCATTAAAAATAGAGAAAATGAGATATGTGTAAAATTAGTTTACGCCGTCAATCAATCACGACTATGTTAAATGTCATGTCATACTGTTATTTGACTGTTATTTTTAAATAAGTTATATGACATGGTTAAAAGATGAATTTTTATTGGACGACAATGTAAAACTATTTTACACTATTAGTGTACTACCTTTTAACTCTTAAAAAAAATGAGAAAATGGGTGATACATTGACTTGGTATGGGTCGACTTATACGACGTGTTTGTCGACTCTCAACTACAGAATGCAGAATTTTTCTCATCGTTGGAGGCCTTTTGTATCTCCGATTTCGATTACATAAAAAGTCTCAGTCTCAAAATTTGACGTGCTACAATTATCTAATGAGTAAAACAACAATTTAACACATAATTCTCATTTTTCTCAAAAACTTATAAACCCCAAAGCTTCAACCCTTAACAATGGTGAAAAATATTCCAATTTCAAAACACTAAGATCATGAAGGAATGTAAAACATTATTCCAATTTCAAAACACTAAGATCATGAAGGAATGTAAAACATTATAGGTCACCTTGTAGACTTAGAAAAATTACAAATATGACATGTCTATCTTCAAAAGTGCATAACTCTCTCCAGTGCCAGAGTCAAGAATTTTAGACAGTTTTACTAATTTTGGCCCTAATTTTGTCTAAAAATCAGCCATTAGGTTGGAGGGTATGCAAAAAAAAAAATTGAGCCCGGGCGCGTATCTGGACTAGATTATCCGAACTAGATGGACCATGGAACCGCCACTGACTCTCTCATTTTTTACAATTTGGGGGTGGTTCTTTTTTCCAAATTTTCATCTTGGATAGGAGAACATTTCATCTTTGAATGTCCAAGCCAAATTCATGTTCTAAAACATTCAAAAACCTTAAGCCTTTTGTGCACCAAACTTGGGCATAACCTATTTGATGTAAGGCATGACCCAAGATTTCAGGTTTTTCCCTAAAACCTTATGATCATATCTTCTTCCTGAAGTAAAAAACCTTATGAGCATATCTTTTTCTTGAAGTATCCAATTGATGTCATTCTTTTTGCATTGTGTTCTATGCAATAAGGAGAGTATTTGGTTCATATTTTTACAATGTCAATCAATCACCATCATGTATCCAATTAGACTATTATTTTATTTTTAAAAAAAATTAATGACATGACAGGTCAATGGTTTTCTATTAGATGACAATGTAAGACTATTTTACACTGTCAAACATTTTAACTCTAAAAATATACACTGTCACGACACTACCTTTTAACTCTAAAAAAATATACTCAAGCTCTTTTTATCTAAGCACTTCTTATTTTCAGTTTTCCTCTTATATTAAAAAATATTCGGTTCGTAGATCTTTCTAAAATGTCATTAATTAATACTTTAATGTGTAATTTAACTTCATATTCCAAGATAACGATGTGTTATTAATAAACAGCTTACCTAAAATCAGTGTTTTAAAAAACGGACCGATCATCAAATTGGTGAGGGTACTGGGTCACTGATTTATTGGTTGAACCACTGGGTCATTGATCGAACTGCATAACTAAATCAGATTAAATCGAATAACTCGATAGAATAAATCAATTTCTAATGCAATACTATATATTTATTAAATCAATCGAACCAGATGACTCAGTATCTAAAAGAATATCACAACACCTACAAAATTTCAAAATATCATAATATCACATGTTTATTCTTTACATTCAAATTTTAAATATAATCATCAGTCATCACTCACAACAAAATAATACAAAATATAAAATTTAAATAAATTTTAAATCAGGTCTAATTGTAAATATAGGGAAAATTATTCTAAATAAGATTTGAATAAAGTCTAATTATATTTTACTTTTATTTTTTAAAAAAATCATGAAAACGACGTCGTTTTATACGGAAAAAAAGAGCATGCATTTGAACCGCTGATTTTCAAAAACTGTCAGTTCACCAATTTTTCCGATTTAAATCGGTTCTTACTGGTTCAATAACATATCTGATCCAATAATAAACATGTAATTGTCAATTTGTCAATCGGATAACAGCACAAATGATAATCGCACCTAAACAAATACTAGGTAATTTTGAAGTATTCATAAAAGTAATTAATATTATGTTCAAATAAAATTGACCAATTAAAATTTGATTTTGAAAAGATATTAGTATATTAGAGTTTAAAAAACCCAAAAATAGTTTGCGTTGTGAAAGCAAAATGTGTATATAAAGTGATTATATACACATGATTCCTTAATCAATACACAACTTAATAAAATAAACAATCAAACAATTTACTAAAATGAACAATCAAACAAAATTTACACAAGAATGAACAATCAAGCAAAGTATTGAATAGGTGTTGAATTTAATGAAGAATCAACGAGACAAAATAAAAGTGTTAGATTCTAACAAAGTCACAGCTACTTCACCATAATTAAATTCTTATTTTATCAAAAATTCACTAAGGCGCGTTCGTACTAAAGTCTAAGAGCTTGTTTAAAATCATAGATGACTTTTTAAGTTAAAAAACATTAAAAAAATGTCATGGTCCTCAAAATCAAGAGATGGAGAGACATAAACTTCTTTGTTTATAAAGTTGTTAAGAAAACCCGATTTAACATTCATCTGATACAATTTAACATCCAAGCAGCAAGTAAATGCTAAAAGGAGTCGTAATGCTTCAAGACGAGCTATGAAAGCGTAAGTCTCCTCATAATTAATTCTTTCAGGCCGATTATACCCTTTTGCCACTTGTCTAGCTTTATTTATACTAAATATGTCATTTTCATCCAATTTATTCTTAAACACCCATCTAGTATCAATTATGGTTTTATCTTTAGGAAGGAAAACAATGTCCTAAACGCCATTTTATTTAAATTGAATAAGCTCTTCTTGTATAGCAAGGAGTCATTCTTTGTCAAATAAAACATAAAAATATATTTTAAAGCTCAATTTGAGAGATGAAAGCAATATCTTACAGAAATTGCTAACATGAGATCTTGTATTTACACCTTTTCTGATCTCGCCAAGTATTTGATCCAACAGATGATCTTTCACAACAATTCAATATAGAGATAATTGGGTTGAGGTCTCTTGTTTATCTTTCTTTTGTTCTCTTTCCTCTTTATCTTCAATAATGTCATCTTCGGTTGATGGAGGAGGATCCTCTTTAAGAATATGTTGTTGATCAAATGTTTTTTTTATCACATCTGAAACATCATAAGAATTGCCTTTCCTCGACTTTTGAGGTCTGGTTTCATAAAAGCTACATGAATAGACTCTTATATAGATTACGTTCTAAGATTGTAAACTCTATATGCTTTACTCGAAGTTGTGTATCTTGGAAAAATTTCTCCATCATATTTTGCATCCAATTTTACCAAGATTGTCTTTTTCATTATTTAAAATAAAATATTTACCGCCGAAAAACGCAAAAATATGAAATATTAGGTTTCCCTTTAAGTAGTTCATAGGGTGTCTTGTCTAGGAAGGGTCGAATGACCATCCTATTTAAGATATGGAATGCAACATTAATCGCATTCATCCAAAAGTACTTAGATAAATTCATTTCACTTATCATTGGTTGAGCTAATTCTTCTAAAACATAATTTTTGCACTAAAAAAATACTATTTTATTGTAGAGTTCTAGGACATGAAAAGTTATGAGTAATCTCATTTTCGTTACAAAAGTTTTCAAATTGATGGTTTACAAATTCACCACCATAATGACCACGCAATGTGATAATTTTTAAATTATAAATATTATGGACAAGCTTAGCAAACTTAACAAAAGATTCAAAGGTCTCTTCCTTGTGGGCTAAGAAGAGCTTCCACGTAAATCTAGTATAGTCGTCAACAATTACAAACATGAATAGTTACCGTCTAAACTTCTTGTCTTTGAAGGGCCAAACAAGTCTATATGGAGAAGTTCGAGAAATTTTTTTAAGTTGAAACAATGTCTTTTCGATTTAAAAGATACTCTCATTTACTTTTTCATTTAGGAAGCATCACACAGTTTATCTTTAGAAAACTTTATTTTTGGTAGACCAACTACTAGATTTTTGGATGCTATCTTATTTTTAAGTCAAAATGTACATGTCATAAATGACTATGCCATAACCAAGAATTTTCATTCTTAGTGACTAAACATTCAATACCATACATACACATCATCTAAGCCAAGAAAATAGATGTTATCAATCCTAGAACCCTTAAACACAAGAATTTTACTTGCCTTATGTTCAATTAAGCAACTCAAAGTATCGAAAACCATATAATAACCCTTGTCACATAATTGACTAACGCTAAGTAAATTGTGTTTAACTTCTTCAACCAATAAAAACCTTATATTGGTAATTGAGGAAGGATTTCCCACAATACCTTCTCCTAGTATTTTACCTTTCGTGTTGTCTCCATAAGTGGTGTGACCGCTTTCTTTGTGATCGAACTTGATAAAAATCACACAGTCTCCCGTCATGTGTCTTGAACATCTGCTATTTAGGAACCCATACTTTTTGTGAACACAACCTAGAGGGTTAGTTAAAGAACACTTAGATATCCTAACTTTAGTATCATTAAGAACTTTGAAATTCCTAATGTGACAAAGAGGTCTAATGCGACCTTAATAACCACAATAAATTACATGTTTCTTTAGATAAAATGCTCTTTCGATCTCTTATAAAAAGCAGAGGTTTTACTTAAAATCATTTTCTCTTTCACTTGAAGAAGTAGAAACACTAGTGGATAGAGAAATAGCATAGGCTAATTATCCTTTAAGGTTTTAATTTTTCACGTTTCAAAATTGGACAAGTATCACAATCTATCTTTAATACCTTTTCAGTTAAAGTACGAGAAACATTATTCTACTTATAAATGAGAGATGCATGCTCTTCCTTTAAAAAATCTAAATCACTATTAAGATCATCAATCTCCTTTTCAAGTTTGGAAATTATTCTTTTTTAGAGAAATTTTCTTAAAATCACCTAATGCTTTTGCATGAATTTCTCTAAATGCTTTCGACAATTATTTGTAAGAAAGTTTAAATTCAGGACCAGAATCATATACCTCTGAGTCTTCTTGTGCTCCATCAAGCACATATTTGCACATTCATCATCTGAGGTAGAACTCAAAGATAAAAATAAGCTCTTATCTTTCTCTTTTCTTAAAGAAAGGTTACCCTTCTTCTTGTAGGAGTCTTTTTTTTCGTTTTTCTTATTGTGTTTGTTGAGAGTCGGACACGTTGTTCGATTATAACTTGACTTTTTTGAATTCAAAGCATGTGACATCCTCTTCCTTTCTCTTATTTTCCTTCTTATATGGATGTGACTCTTGAAATTGATCAGTTTTTTGTCAGAATGTTTGAACTTATGCTTCTTCATATATTGATTGTAATGCTTGACGAATATCCTTATATCTTCTTCTTTGAAAAAGTCTTTGTCAAAACTATCACTAGCATCCCCTATTTTCTTTGCCTTTGATAACGAAACTTTCAAGGAGATATCTTGCTTCTCTTCTTTTTCCTTCTCATTCTTTTTCGAATTTACTTAGCTTGCAGCAAGTCGTTTCAGCTCATTCTCATGTTAAATAGTTTTTTCAAACATCTTTATGATATCCAAATTATTAAGATCATTTGGTTCTTTGTAACATTCTATTGTCGTTCCCTACACATAGACCTTAAGATTTTGTTAGCACAAACTTTGTTAGAAAATGACTTTCATAAGTTATCTAGCTTGTTCATTAAATGGAGAAAACGAGTTTGCATGAATTCTCCGATTTCATTGGATTCCATACAAAAAAGTTATACTCATCTGTCAACGTATTGATCTTAGAATCCTTAACATCTTTAAATCCCTCGTAAAAGACTTTAAGAGCATTTCATATTGCTCTGCTTGCAGAGAACCATTTCAGCTCATTCTCATATTAAATCAGCTTTTAAACAATTTTATGATATCCAAATTACTAAGGCCATTTGATTCCTTGATGGTTGTAACCTTCGGTTGTTATTCCATGCACATAAACCATAAAATTTTGCAAGCAGAATCTTTGTTAAAAAAAGATTTTCCTACGTTATCCGACTTGTTGACTAAATGGAGAAAATAAATTTGCATGGATTCCACTGTTTCACCATATTCCATACAAAAAAAAATTCATACTCCTCTATCAATGTATTGATCTTAGAATCCTTAAGATCTTTAATTTCCTCGTAAAAGCTTTAAAGAGTATTCCACATTTCCTGTGAGCTCTTATGATGTGAGATGGAATAAAATACTTTAGCACTTAACAAAGAGATAAGTATATTTATCGCCTTCAAATCATATGATACATTTTTTGTTTCATCATCTAATCAATCTTTTAGGAGATTAACAACACCATCGACTTTGTTTTTAGAAATAAAAGGCCCATCTGATCAACCGAGCTATATATTATCGAGTTCTCCCTCTTGCTTCCTAATCAAAAGCATTATTTATCTTTTTTGCTTTTATTTTCCTAAAACTAACTTTGTTTTTTTTATATAATATTGCATCCAATAACCTTTTATACTCTTCATGGCAACCTGAGTATTTCTCTTACCATCAAGTCTTTTTTCACATTAAATTTTAGATATTTCTTACAACTATGATGCTTCATCATCATATTCATGTACCTGACAACATTTTTTACAATTTATTTTTTCATTCTTCTTCAAAAGCAATTTAACTTTTTTAAGTGTTTTAAGTGCACCTAACATAAATTCCCTTTCTTGTTAATTGATACTGTTTGACCCTAAAAACTCGCAGGACAGAAACAATCTTAATAAAACACTTGTAGACATCATGTTATTATTTTTGTCCCCAACACTATTTCTAACTCCTCCTATAACCCCACCCATGGATTTCACATTCTCCAAACCACCACCATGAGGCAACGACTGAGTAGGCAATGCCCCAAATCCAATACCACATCAATAACCTATCATTTCCTGAACCAAAAGACTAACATAGTAATTGAGTCATAACTCCAGAAACTTGCATTTAATCCTCAAATTAGACAACATGATATTTCTCTCAATCCATTAAAGATCAGCTCAACTTCTTTGACCCTCCCTGTCGAGATAAGGCCACCAATTCAAAGGTCAAACAAGCTTCTACTGCTATGCCAATACCGTCATTAACTCTCTTTGCATTGTCTACAACATGGCAAACACAATAAAACTCAGCAAGTGCACCACCAAAGAAGTTATTAAAATCAAAACCATCTTTAGTGCAAAGTAAGGTGAGGGTGCCCATGGTCCGATCAACAGGCCCCCCTCATCCCAACACTATTAGACTTGGTGCACGAATATAAATGGTTATTGTGGGATTCTTAACACACCCCTCACGTCTAGGAATGAACATTATAGAATTAAAGTTTGGCCAAACTCATCTCGATAAAACCAACATGTAAGGAGAGAGGTGTCCCGCTATATAAACTCTTAATTCGCCGGAAAGAAGTTCCTTCTAATTAGATAAGGGATATGCTTTTGTAATAGCAATTGGATGCTTTCTCAACACGGATTCCAGGGCTTATTCACCATCAAGCGCGGTAAGAGCTGCTATTTACTCAAGAGCGGCTAGTCTTGCAGCGGCAACTGCTTGAGCTCCTAGAGACTGAAATATTACAAATGGATAGAGAGACTATCCAAAGAGTTCATCCTCCCACAAACTGAAAAGTGAAACAATAAGCTAAATCAACTCAAAATATAAGCAAGCTCTGAGTTGCAGTAGCCATGTTGGGATAAACTTTTACTTTCCTATTTCATATGGAACATAAAAGTAGGACAACAACAAAACCAACACTTCCACATTTCAAAATCAATTGCAGTACTGATACGAAATAACTGAGTACAACAGGAGGCAGAACAAAGAAAAAGAAAAGGTAGTTCTTGCAGAATTGCTTCAGTGTCAACTATACCATTGTTATCATGTTTATATTTATTCAATCCAAATCACACTCATAACAAACTAACCTTTGCATCAAGACCAGTATCAAATTAATGTCTCAACTCCAACTCGAAAAATTACATAAAATACTGCTTATAATTTATAATTCAATTACCATAAGCATTGCTTCCAATTACCGTAGATTTTTAAGCAAGAAATTCTAAACCTCTATGAAGATGTAAAACTGGAAATTAGAGCATCATCACATATAACATTGGCGATCTTCTTTCATGTGCTAGTATCATTGTCTTTAAATTTGAGGAATTTTCAAACCTTCAAACGAAAAAGAGATGATAATCATATTGAACAAGTTTCGAATCAAGCCCACAGCTCTGACACACAAGTGATAAGAACAGAAAACTAAATAGTAAACAACAATTATTGATTGAAGACGCAAGCGACTCAATCCGTCATCTAAACATATCTCAAAATCAAGATCAAAACCATATCAATAACGACAAGAAAAACAACCAAAAGAAACATAATCGGAGCAGGAGATGCAACCGAGTCAGAGTAACGTGCAACAAATGTTAGTGATTACTTTGTTAGGAGGAGTGAGAACTCATTAGAAGCAAAATTTCTTCATTTCAACTAAAATCATGGTTTGTCATCTCAAATTAATTTTTAAAAATAATCTAATTAAGTTTATGGCAAACATATTATTTGATGATGAAATTTAGTTGCTCGGGTGAATTTAGAAGCCCGAACTTTAGTCCAAATATGTCATCAATGAAGACAATTCATGCCATATTCACTATCTTGCAAACCACAAAAAAACATATGCAATTCTAAGCTAAACTCAGAACTAAGAAGTAACATAAGAAGTAAGCTACCACATAATTTTGTTCTGAGGCACAATTCAGTCTTGCTATAACAACTCTATTAATAAAACCGCAAGAACTGAGATACATTTCAAACATAGATGCATCCTTTCTAGTATTACGTTTGGATCGTCCTAGCATTCCCTAACCTATCAATATCCCATACTATAATCTGTTTCCTTTCATACCCTATTTGACTGCTAGAAATGAATGACTCACAGTAATACATACTGATAAGCTATTGGAAATATTCAACAATACAAATGAGTGATGTAAATGATAAATACTCATTGAGAACTCCAATCTTTTGTCTGATGAAAAGTATCTTCTTTATCAGATGCCATTGTTATCGTTCCATTTGCAACTCTCTGCAAGTTAAAGACTGAAATCAGTATGCATAAATAAAACTGCTGCCAGCAACAAGTAATCAGCTTAGAATTGAAGCGTTGATTTCAAAGCTCGCGAATAATTAAATAGATCTGATTCAAACATATATGTAAACAAAGCTTAGTGTTGTCAATTGCGGTTCATTTAAATTCTGCTATGCAACAGCAATTTTTTGAAATTCTGCTATTGCGCTGTAGCCGCTATTTACAACATTGACAAATCTATCAACCAGTTTGTTCAAGTCAGATGAGTATAGAAAGGAGGTAATTCATACAAACCTTAAGACACTGGCTATTTCTAGTGTCACAAATTGGATAATCTTGTGGACAACAGTGACGCTTATCCTTACAACACACGGCAGAACTTACACCACAACATTTCCAAGAGAAACATATTCCGAGAAACTTCCAGGAACAGCAACATGTTTCACCTTCTGAACAGTGAGTAAACAGATTACACCTTACAGGACCTGGCGGAGGTGGAACAGGAGGATTAGGGCTGGTCTTGGTCGGATATGAAGCTAACAAGTTGATTCCACATATCCCTGCAGAACTTTCAGTGTTTCGTAATATGTGTATGTAACCATTCATTCCCCAATATTTTCCCCATGAGTTCTTCACAATCCAATGATCTACTCCGTTCTCAGAACCATATCCTACAATCAACACCGCATGATCAAGAGAAGTTGAACAAGGTCCAGTGAAGATACCCTAAAATAGAAAAAAGAACAGTATATTACAGCAAATTCAGTATAGTAATCGGTGAAACTATATTACAATATTTTGACTATTGAGCTTAACCTTCGAGTACATCTGAAAAGCCCTCGCACTACCACATATGCCTACGCTAACAGGCTGGACTGCAACAGCCTTTAGTAGTTTGTTCTCATCTTTCGAAGGCACATCCGTATAACCATCAATCGTAACAACACGCCTTTTTAACTGTAGGATTCAATACAAGTAAAACATAGTAAACACCAATATCAACAAAATCAATAAACAAAAACAAGTTAAAGCGAATGATAATCCAATCTATAAGTATGTCACAACCTACCTTGTCTTTTTTGCAAAGTACTTGACGACCTTCATACGGGTAATCTTCTTCGGTATCAATACCTTTATTCTCAATGATAAATTGATATGCATAATCCATGAGTCCACCACCACAACCACTATTATACCTTGTATCACAATCTACCAATTCTTGTTCAGAAAGACTTACAAGAGACCCTGTCACAATTTTGTTTATCCCTTCAATAGCCCCGGTAGCTGAAAATGACCAACAAGCACCTGCATAATAACACTACTTTTAATAATCACTATGAAGTAATAATCACGAACACAGAGACACAGACACCAGACACATACACAGAGACAGAGACGAGACACTACCCTGACACGACGACACTAGTAATAATTTTATATCAAAATTTTCAAATCTAATGATTATTTCTGCATAGTATAAAAAAAGTACCGCAGCTTCCTTGGTCTTTGACGTTAGTAACAGCGCCACTCTCTCTCCAATCAACCTGCGACGGAACTTCCAGAAGATCATTATCATCAACAACCGGTTGATTCTGAAATTTGTCGAATTTCAATCTCAGCAACGAAGGAGGCAAACCGAGACGAGTGGTTTTGAATTCTTGGTGAGTGAGATCTGCGAAAGCGTTGAGGGAGAGGGTATAACTGGAATTTCCCATTTGGTTGTGTTGTGTGACAAACGCGTAATTGTCTTCGAACACCTTGAACCTGTGAAGCTTCTCTTCTTCAGAAGCGTATGTTTTGCCATGGTTTTTGCTCCACTCTTCGAAGAGTTTGGAAGTGTCTGAAGAAGAGACGAAAGATGAAAGAGACAAAAGGAGGATTAGAGATGGCAATTGAGGAATGAAAGTGAAAATTTTCATTTTTTGTGTGTGGAAAAGTTGAGTTTTGATTGCGTTGGGTATATATGAGCCAAATTGAGCTACGTGTTTTTTTGTTTTGATTGCATTAAATAACAACCCAAACAAAATGTGTGCAACTCTGGTTCTCTTAAATTAATCGAATCGGTTTTAAGATACTGAATTTTCAAAAATAAATACTACTATTTTAACAATAACAATATCACAACTATAAATGTTTTTTTTTTTTTTTAACTTTTTAGTTTTTAGTTTTGTTTGATATGTTGTAGTGTTATATTATATTTGTGGGAATCTTTTTAAGTATGGGCAATTTTGGAGTCTCCGCGTTAGAGTGATGTCGCTTGGATGACATCCAGATAGAGTAGAGTAGGGAGTCTGTTCTAAGAACTGATGATGTTTAATGCAATTAGTTAAAGGAGAGGGAGTCCACCACTATTTCTTGAAGATTGGGCGGTCAATAATTTTTCGTGATCATGAGGGAGCAGTTGTCGCCCCTAAGGGTTACTTGAACTCTAGGCCTAAAAAGGTCACTATATATAACTCTCCTTTAGGGGGAGGAAGGGCATATCGTAAGCCATATAGATCACACTCCACATACGCTTATACTTAAGCACACAACTCAATAATTAAGTAGGACCTCTAAAATCACCGTGAAACACCACCGTACAATGCTTCTTGCTGTCGTGGGCAAATTCTAACCACCATACAGCTTAATATACCTACTAAAGCCTCCGAGTCCCCCTGCCTTTGTAGGAGAAACATGCACTCCCGTACTTTTTTATCAATACAGTGGTGCCCTGGTAAAACTAACATGGGCCACGCCTTCTTTATCACCATACTCATTGTTACCCTCATTCCTACACCTAGCCATTTTCAGCCATGGTTAACAAGAGAGCTCCATCACCTACGCCATAAGCTACAAGCGGTAGCGGTGATCCTGACTCCTTGGCGGAGATGCGTGTCACCATGGACGAATTACGTCTCCATAACCAAACACTAGAATACGACGTCCACAATATCAGACAATGTCAACAAGACTCCAATCCTCCGGAGGATATGGAAGTGCTAGACCCCTTGCCACTCTCAGACGAGATATGAGGGCGCTTGTCCCCGAGGAATTTAAACCCCCCTCCTTGGCCAAATTCGATGGACGCGGTGATCCTACCGGCATGTATCCTCCATCAACATGCACATTTTCCATCATAGGAGCTTCGAACTCCCTGAAATGCAAGTTGTTATCTAGCACTTTCAAGGAATCTTCCCTAAGATGGTATATGAGTCTACCCCGTGCCTCCATCAAAAGCTATCAGAAGCTAGTGAAGAAGCTTGTGCATCAGTTCGTCGCCAGTCGTTACAGGAAAATTTCCACCACCAGCTTGTTCACATATGCCAGGGTCCGTCAGAGTCACTAAGGGACTATCTCGTCTACTTTAACGAGGCCATCATCAGAATCATCCCACCAAACTAAAAAAAATTTGTGGCGGTGTTCTAAAATGGACTTAAGGTGCAGTTTTGTTGTGCAGAGAAAAAATCTTGAAAGCATTTGTGAGGGAACCTCACTTTTTTTAGAGAAAAAGTCTTAATTTTGTTTTTAATTGTGTATTAATTGAGGTTAAGAGGGTATTAGATTGAATTGAGAGAAAATAGGATGTGAGAGAGATCGTGTGATTTGGCTTTTCCAAAGGAAAATAAATTAATTTTCTTAATTGGAAAGATAATTTGAAATCTAGATTGATGTGGGAATCAAGACAACGAGTGCCGCTTTTGGCATTAAGGTTTTCTTAGGTTTTTTCCCCGACAATTCTTCATCCACCCCCTTGGTGAGAAGTCCTGTTGAAAACCGCAAAATACCCTTTTTATTTCGGAGATGCATCTCCGAAATCACCAATTTTCACATTTTCTATTATTTCGGAGATGCATCTCCAAAAATACCCATTTTTGGGTGTTTTCGGAAATGCATCTCCGAAATCACTTATTTTCCAATTTAAACGTTGGAATTAACATGTGAGGTGTTTTTTCGGAGATACATCTCCGAAAAAGCCTTTCATATACTATTTTCCATCCTTCACTATTTCATTCTTTTTTCTCCAAACAAAAACTCAAACCCTCTCCAAAACCTCAATCATTTTCAATCCATTTTTCGTCTCCAAATCAGGTTTCAAGTGGTTCATCATACGAAAGAGAGCATAGAAAGCTACAATTTGAGGTAAAGAATTTTCATTTCATCTCTTATTCCACTACATTTTTGCTGATTTGTTGATGAAGAAACTGCGTCAGTTCGGAAATGCACTTCCGAAATACATCACCTAACAAATTTCGGAAGTGCACTTATGAAATAAGCTCTGATGCAGAATTTTAAAAAACAGTTTTAACAGCATTTATGTCTTTTTGCATATGTTAGGTATGGTGCATCCGGATAACATTGTCACCGATGAGTTAGTAGTCACAGAAGAGGTCAACATAGATCCTAAGCCTAAAGAGTCGGTTAACGATGTTAAAACCAAAATCGTTGCGGTGGATGTTCGACCATAATTTACAAATGATATGAATTTCGCTTGTCGTGAACATGTGCTAGATTGGGTCCAAAATGAAGCTAGTAAACTTGGATTTGGCATTGTGATAGCAAGGTCCAACAATGGCACTAGTAGGAGGAAAGCTTTTGTTATGTTGAATTGTAAGAGGGGTGGGAAGTATGTACCAACAACCCGGTTGTTAAAACATGATGACACGGGATTGAGAAAGCGTGTATGTGCGTTTAAGTTGCGCGTAACCCGTAGGATTGATGATTTATGGCTTTTTAGCGTCATTTGTGGACTTCATAATCACGCATTGGAATCTAAGCTACACGGACATCCAAATGCGTGTTGGTTGTCTCGCGAAGAGAATGATGCTATTTCGGAATTATCGACAATCAAAGTTGCTCCGAGAAACATACTTGTTGATTTGAAGCAAAAAAAAAAGATAGTGTTTCAAATATCAAGCAGGTATACAATGAATGGTACAATCTTAAAGTTGAGCAAATGGGCCCGAGGTCGGAAATGCAACATCTTTTGAAGCTCTTGGGTGATAACCAATACGTTTCAAGCTTCAAAACTTGTGAGGACAAAGTTACGGTTCGTGACATATTTTGGACTCATCCCGAAAGTATCAAGTTGTTCAACACATTTCCAACCGTTCTTATAATTGATTCGACGTACAAGACCAACAAGTATAGGCTTCTGCTTCTAGAAATTATCGGTGTGACCTCCATGGACAAGACATATTCGGTTGGATTCACTTTTTTGGAATGCGAGGAAGAGGATAACTCTACATGGGCTTTGGGAATATGTAAGACTTTGTTGGTTGATCAAAAGAATATGCCTAGTGTCATCGTTATCGACCGAGATAATGCTCTTATGAATATGGTTGGTACCGTCTTCCCGACATCAACCGCATTACTTTGTCGGTATCACATAACATGCAATGTGAGAACTAAGCTCAAACTCGTGGTTGGCACGAAAGAAAGAAAGGATGACAACAAAAACATCATCAAAGCCGGTGATGTGGTCGACAAGATAATGGCGGCATTGAGGGAGATTCTAGATGCACGTTCCAAAGAATTGTATACTGAGAAAGTGGTATAATTCCGGACATTGTGTGTCGATTTAAACACTTTTTGTCACTACTTCAAAAGTACCATCCTTGAAAAAGTAAAACTAAAAGTTGTTTGTGCTTGGATGGACCGAGTTAGACATCTTGGTTGCACTACAACTAATCGAGTCGAATCCACACATGTGGCGTTAAAGAAATGGTTGGGTGATAGCAAGGGGAATTTGTGTAGGGGATGGGACACCGTGAACAAAATGCTCCAAAATCAACATAATGAAATTCAAACATCATTTGGTCGAAGCAAGACGGTTGTGGAACACCAGTTTAAGGGTAAAAATCTCTACTCGCAATTGATTTACAACATATCTCGTGCGAGATTGAATTTTATTTTTCATGAAGCGAGGCGGGCGGAAATAACGGGTCCGGATAGTTCAAAATGTGGGTGTACGGTTAGAAAAACCTACGGGCTTCCATGTGCTTGTATTCTTTTTAAAAAAAGATGAAGTTGAATTCAAAATTACCATCACCGACGAGTTGGAAGAGATAATGGATAAGTTTTCTAAAGGGGATGACACCGTGAAACTGCACATAAAAGAACAATTGCGAAAAATTGTGTTTTCGGAGACCATCGATTTGAAACCTCCATCTCAACCGGTTAAAACCAAAGGTGCGCCTAAAAAGCCGAAAACTTCCTAAAATGACACATCAACTAAACGAGATCCTTCTTATTGTGAACATGTTGATGCATTGATCCCGGATTCACCCACACCAAAGTTCAAGTGTAGTGCTAACAAAGGAGCACATATTTCGAAGCTGCCTCATACACCTCCGATTAAAAAATCTTCGATGATCTACATTGATGAGATGCCGTTATCTATATACAAATATATTGATAATATAGTTGATATGGGTACCTATGGTAATTATGGGTATCGGTCCATTTCCGATTTGCTAGGAAAAGGTGAAGAAAATCACACTCTTATTCGACGGGCACTTATTTCGGAGTTGACTTCGCATAGGGACATCTACGATCGACTTTATGAGAAACAAGAAAACTTTGATTAAGTTCATGATTCCCTATTTCCATCACTAATCGGTCACGCACCAGTTTCAAAGTGGATGTCATTCCCCGAGATGGGTCATCTTATAGCAAGTGCGTACGACTGGGTGTGTGTCGATTTGACGAGATTTGGCTTTTCAGAGACATTTTTTCCACTTCATAGTCGCCCACCTTTAGACGCGTCCGACCGCATCATTTGTATCGGGTATCTAAGATCATGCCACTTTGTGCAAGTTTTTTTGAAATCGGGGTGTCCTATTCCGGCTACATCTTGTCAGTGGACAACACATCACACAAAAGAGGCGGACACTTGGCCGGATCCTTTTGTTGAAAGAATGGTGAAGTTCGAAGAAATGATGAAGCAAGAGAGAGAGGAAATAGAGAGGAGTCGAAGAATTTCCAGTTTTAGATTTAAGCGCCAACGGATCGTTCGGGGCTTTTTAGATTAGACGAGATCTTTTTTTGTATGTATTGATCAGGTGTGTGACATTTTTTGTATGTATTGTCAGGACGAATGTAGAATTAAATCGATTTAATACATATAATATACCTATATTTAATGTTGTCAATGTTTATCTCATTCAATTGTTGTTGTCATTTACTTGTTGTCATTTGGTTCAATTTGTGGAATTTGACAAAACAAACTGTATTGAACAAAATGCTTTTTTTTTCTGTTTCTGTCTCTACTTAATTCGGAAGTGCACTTCCGAAAATTTAATGCTTCAGGCCTTATTTCGGAAATGCATTTCCGAAACATCCACTGATAGCAAGATAAGGTTTGTCGGGTCATTATTACTCCAAGAAGTCTATAAATAATGCCTCTATAGATTTCCATCAACTTCAAGCCACAAACAAAAATGACTCAAACCTACCCCCACCTTGCTTTTGTCTACTTCAGTAGTGGTTATCCGATGCCGCTTCAATTTAGGTTCTCGCGCGACACGCCATTCGCAGAGTTGATACCGACGCTCAACTCTCTTTTGCAATACCCGGAAAATCGGAAGGTTGTCAAGCTTGCGTACCGCTCGCTGTCACTTGATGACAAGGGAAACGTCCAGTTCACCCCGTTCGAGGTCAAGAAAGACGAAGATTTAGCAGTTATATGGTCAACTTTTTACCAATTTTCTTCGAAGGGTCTGATCGAGTTGGATGCGAAACTTCAAAGATCGGGAGCCGATGTTATCAAAATGTTGACCCATCCTCAACTACCCGTGTTTAACAATATGTAACTTTAAGTTTATGTTGATCTATCTTTGTATTTTTGATTATTTATGATAAATCGGAGCTTTATTGGTGTGTTTTTTGTATTTCTGCATCAGACAATATTTCAAAAGTGCATCTTCGAAATATCCTAAGGGGTGAATTCGGATGTGCACATCCGAAATCACCCTATTTCTGAAAAAAAGGTGATTTCGGAATTGCATCTCCGAATTCACCTTTTTTTCTAAAAAATAGGGTGATTTCGGAAGTACATCTTCGAAATCACATGTTTTTCCAGAAAAGTGCATTCGGAGATGCACTTCCGAAATATAGAAGCATTTGAGGAATTTCGTCGCAGATTCCTAAGAAGGTAGGGGGTGGATAAAGAAATTGTCTTTTTTCCCTTGGCTTATGTTTGGTGCGGTTGGGCCTTGATCCTGGGCCTGACCCGATTTTGTTTCCACACCCTATCTTCTTGCATTCAAACCCCCGATGGATGTCTCATAATTTGGGCCAAATCGTTTTTTAAAAATATAATTACATCCTTTTTATTTATTTGATTAAAAAACGTTTTTACTAATTAATTTCATTAATTAATTGTTAACTACATTATTTGGTTAATTAAATTTATTTAATTAATTAATTTTGATAGTTAACTCTTAATTACTTTAAATTAAATAGTTAAATACCTTTTTAATTGATTGTCTAGGTGATAAGAATCAATTTTCAGAAAACCTTTCAAAAAATTTTTCTCAAAAATATATTCCCTTGTTTGTTTATATTAGAAATTTTGCTTGAAATTCATTTGTTTCTTTCTTATCATATTAGTTTTGCTTGAATGTTGTTTGTTTGCATAATTAATTGATATTGTTAGCATAGTTATAAAAAAAAATTTATCAAAAAATAAAACTTGATCCATAATCGAGTTTCTTTCTGAACCCGTAAGTCGATCGCCATCAACCTATTTCGTTCTTAACTAAAACTTTTTCATAATAATTTCTCGATCCAACGTCGATTCGCTTTTTAAAAATCTTTTTTCAAACAAATTTGATTGAATAGAAGAGCGAGAAGTTCAGTTCTTATCTTCTCTTTAACTAATTGAACACGAGTCTTTTTGACTTAACTATTCAAATAGTTACAATTCGATAAAACGAGAAAGCAGGAAAGTGGGAAATTCAGTTCCTACCTCTCTCACGAGTATCTGATGCTCATCTGTCTATAATGCGTCAAAACTAAACTCATCTCATTTCTTTTCAACAAAAGAGTTAGATGGGAAAGATGGAAGTTCAGTTCCAATCTCTCCCTAAGTGTTAAATATATAGGTTTTCAAGACTCAAGTATTCGACACTCATGCTCTATAAAATCAACTTAAAACTCACCTCATTTCTTTTTTAAAAAGGGAGTTAAATGGAAAAGATGGAAGTTCAGTTCTAATCTCTCCCTAAGTGTTGAATATATGGGTTGTTAGAACTCAAGTATTCGACACTCATACTCCATAAAATCAACCAACAAACTCGTAGTTTTTATCCCGAACTACGACACTTTAACTTTTCAGGGAATACGTAGGCATAAGATATTTTTTTACTGATGAAGGGAAGTATCGTATGCTGGAGGAAAGGTTGAAGGCCGCTGAAGGTCATGGTGCTTTTGGGCTCGATATTGCTGATTTGGGTCTGGTGCCAGGTGTCAGAATTCCTCCCAAGTTCAAAGTTCTCGACTTTGTTAAGTATAAGGGCACTACGTGTCCTAAGACCCACATCCGGGCTTATAACAGAAAGATGTCTGCATATTCTGAGGACAAGAGGCTGCTGATGCATTTCTTCCAAGTTAGTTTGTCTGAGGCATCATTGGAATGGCATATGTAGTTGAAGAGAACATATAGCAGATCTTCGAGCGACCTAGCTGAGGCATTTGTTAAGCATTATCAGTATAACACTGATATGGCTCATAATCATACACAATTGTAAAATCTAACTCCTTCACATAAATTGCTTTGAATGGGTAAATCAATCATTTGTCCTTGTGGATCTGACATTAATGGGCATAACGAGTCTTTTAAGGAGTACGCACAAAGGTGGCGTGAACTCGCAGCTAGGGTGCAGCCTCCTATGATGGAGCGTGAGTTGATCGATATGTTTACCAACACTCTTCAAGTTTCGTACTATATGGCAGGAAGTATTGCTCCAAGCTTCTCAAAGCTTGTCTTGGCCGGTGAAAATGGTATCAAGTCGGGTAGGATTCAAGCTATGAATCCTTGTTAGTAACACTTATGGAGGTAAGAAGCCATTCAATGGATATGCTAAGAAAGATAAGGGGAGTCTAGCGCTGCTTACGCTTACAAGGGTAAGCGCAAGAGTTATCAGGGATCTTATCAACAAGTGGCTGCTGTCACTATTTCTACTGTTGTTCAACAACCTCTTCAACTTCAGCAACAACAGCAACCTTAGCAACGTCAACAGAACTATGCACCTCGCCAGAATAATTATCAGCAGTGACAGGAGAAATGATCTATTTTATAAAAGTCTATATTTGTCGGCCATAACTAAAAAATGATTAAATGCACTTTAATCATTTATTTTTATGAAGGTGTATTTTAGCAACTTTTAACAATAAAGTAGTTAAGTACACTCTAAGATGTATGTTTCTAAAATAGACCTTCATAAAAACAAGTTGATATATATATATATATATATATATATATATATATATATATATATATATATATATATATATATATATAACTAAAATTACAAGTATATTTAAATAATTCACAATTTTAAAGAAGGGATATTTGAATAAAATAACCCATTAATAATTAAGTGATAATAATATATACATTGTGTGGAAATTTCACAAGTAAATTCATATAGCTTAGTGGTAAGTGCCTTGATGGAAATGAGTTAAAGTGTAGAGTTCATGTCCTATTTGAGACAATTTTACATAAACAAATGGCATATGCCATTTTCTGGCAAGATTATTTTTATAAAAAAAAATTTATAAGAGAAAAACTAAAAATCGCTTATATGACAAAGGACAAAAATGATAATATAAAAGTTTTGATATCAGGAGGAATAAGTTAAAAACAAGTTAGGATTACCTAATTTTAGATTCAAATTTCACTAGAGGGCATGATTCCCCCTATTTTCTGTTGTTTTTATTTGGTCCACTTGCCTAAAAAAATAAATATTAATTAAGAAAGTAGACTAATATTAATAAGTATTTATCAAAAAATGTATTACTAAATATTACTAAATAATAGTAAAAGATAATAATATAAATAATAGTAGTCATATATTTAATTTGTTACAATTTCATTTCGATTTTAAAAATGATAGTAGTCATATATTATATTGAACCAGACTGAATACAATATAATTGATCTATATAAAATTTGTATCAAACAAATAATAAACTACCTATATAATAAATAGCCATTACATCTATAATACAATAAATAGCCATTATAGCGGTGTGAAGTCATAAAACAAAATTTGAGCTGTAGATTAGTGGTTATGACGTTGCCTCGTAGCCTTGAGGTACTAGGTTTGATATCATGATAAAAGAAAATCTTTTACAGCGGGCCAAAATAAATTATAATTTTTTATTTTCACTCCTAAATGATGATGATAATATTTTTTTTTTTATCTTAAATGTATAATGAAAGATATCAAACTAAAAATAATAGAAGTATTATTAACTATGTAGTACAATTAAAAAATATAATTAATATGTTATTAATAATTTAAATTTAAACTATTTGTTTCCAAAAATAAAGCTGTAATTCTGATAAGAATGTACTGCTATAAAACTACAACTTCTACAAGTATTTCACACACTTTTAGAGAAATTAAAAATAGTCTCTCACAAATAGGAAGATCAAGTGAAGAGATAGCCGGTTCATTTCAGAGTGGAAACAACCCCTCAAGAATCCAAACGCTACAGAGTAAGTATTCATCTTCCCTATCTGTTTGTTCATGCTATCATATATCATCATACTCTTGTATATCATTTTTATATGAATGTATAAAGTGTTATTTCTCATTATTCAAAAAAAAAAAGAAAAAGAAGTGAAATCATACTTCTATCTTTCATGTGAAAATCCCACTAAAAAACAGATAGAATTTTTAGTTTGTAGAATTCCAATCAACGGAAAAATCAAGTAGATAAAATCAAACTATTTATTATTATTATTTTTTTCTTCATATTTTTTTCTATAGTAGCATTGAACCTGCCAGCTGCCACATTCAATATTGTCATCTACATGTCAGAAAAACGATAAGTGTTAGGTTAGAATTGGTTAAAAATAATAAATTATAAAGTCTTGCTCATTAAGAGCACATGTTCAGAAATTTAGAAATAGAAATTTTGTAATAAAAAAATTATTTTAAAATTTATTAAAAACTGAATACATATCTCTTCAAATGAATGTTTCTATAATTTTTACCATATATTTTTAGGAGATGTGTTATTATTTAACTTAATACTTATTTTAATTTTTTTTATAAAAAGTAATCCACTTTTTCTATTTTAATAAATAATTAAAAAAAAAATATTTTAGAAATAACAGGAAGTAGTACTCAAACATAATAAACTTATTTTATTACATTTAAAATTTAAAGTATTTAAAATTTACTATATTTAAGTATTTCCTAAGTTTAATTATTTATTGAATTTAACTTAATTTAAACGAATAGATGTAATTATTAAGAAAATAATTTTATATAATGTCTATATAATATAGAGAAAATGAATGGTGTGCACTGGCAATGTAAATTATTTTTACACTGTCAACCACTGACGATCATGTAAAGCGTCAAGTCACACGGTAAATTTTAAAATACTTTTATGATTTGGCACTTTAAACCATTCTAATTAGATGTAAGTGTAATATTTTTTTACATTGACAGTGTACTACCATTAAATTTTATAATATATAATATTAAATCACTACTATATATATATATTAATGATATTATATTTTAATTAAAAATAATAGAAAAAACTATTTTAAATTTTATTTTTTCAAAGATGCATGATTCTATTTTAGGAATAAGTTTTCAATTACCCAATGAATGTTTTTTCTTCAAGAGACCAGAATTGGAGACAGATGTATTAATAAGTCTAACTTCAACCATATACATGATTGTGATATTCACATATACTACTATTATACAACAAAAAACTGAAAATGTCACTATCAAATTTATTTTTCCATTAATATTTATCACCAACATCCTTGTAACGCTTCCATTTGTTACAAATTTCTGCCGCTGCCGACATAACATAAATCAATACATACTCTTATTGTTAAGACTCTTTCCACTCTCTTAACACATTGTATAAAATACACATTTGTTCTTAAACAACAACAATAACAGTTATATACATGTCATTAACCTTATCATTCTCATAATTTTTTTGTAAAATTGTATGAAACAGGAGGAAATGGAGTTCTTGGTAAGTGATGATCGCGTGGATCGACATGGCAAGGTTGCTGATAAGCGAACAACGGGAGGATGGAAGGCTGCTCCGTATATCATAAGTACGAAACACAACAATATGATAGAATAGAATCACAATGTAGATGTAATATTTGTAATGTTTGATGATGTTTTTGTTTTTTCAGTGAATGAGGTGATAGAGAGGTTGGCATTCTTTTCCATAGCTGTGAACATGACACGTTACTTGGTTGTCGAAATGCATCAATCGATTCCGGATTCTGCTACTCATGTCACGGACTGGATTGGAGCTGCTTATGTACTTACTCTTCTCGGAGCCTTTTTAGCCGATGCTTATTTGGGTCGCTTCAAAACCATTATTGTTTTCTCTTCTATCTATGCCGTGGTAACTATATTTTACTTACTAGTCTTTAAAGGAAACGCAAGTTTAAATTCATGAAATATCATCACAGTCATTGTTTGACTGTGGTTGATTCATCTCACAGACATGAATCAACCACAGTCAAATGAATGTTTGACGAAGGATTATAATATTATTTTGTATATTATGTTATAGGGAATGCTTATGCTGACAATTTCAGCCGCAGTTGACACATTACGCCCACAAAAAAGCAAAGAAGCGAGCCAATACCAACTGTCATTCTTATTCTGCGCACTTGGCCTCGTTGCTTTAGGCACAGGAGGAATCAAACCATGTGTATCATCTTTCGGTGCTGATCAATTCGATGAAGGAGATGAAAAAGAAGTTGTGATGAAATATTCATTCTTCAATTGGTTTTATTTCGCCATCAACATGGGCGCACTTCTTGCTATTACCATATTGGTTTATATACAAGACAGAGTAGGATGGAGTTGGGGTTTCGGAATACCAACTGTTACTACAGTTTTGTCTATCGTCGTTCTAGCTCTCGGTATTAAGTATTATCGTTTTCAAAAACCAATGGGAAGTCCTTTTACTAGGTTTCTTCAAGTTATCGTAGCTTCCGTAAAGAATCATCAAAGAGGAGTAGTCGTAGGAGATGAAACTCATCTCTACGAGGTCGAGACCACACATTCTGATATTGTTGGCGCTCGCAAGCTTCCTAGGACTCTACAATACAAGTTAGTTAATACTGAATAAAAATTCCAGTCTATATATAAATCAGATACATCAATTATTCGATACTGAAACAAATTATTGTTGCAGGTTTTTTGACAAAGCCGCGATTGTAACCAAAAAAGACAATATTAAAGACAGATGGAACGTATGCACGGTGACACAAGTCGAAGAATTCAAATCATTCGTTAAAATCCTTCCGGTGTGGGCTGCTACAATTGCACTAGCAATTTCTTTTGCTCAAATGTCAACCTTTTTCACAAGTCAAGCCAACATCATGAACCGAAAACTAGGCAAGTTTGAAATTCCAACAGGCTCTATTCCTGTTTTTGGCGCCATCAACGGCCTCATACTAGTCCCATTCTACGAGCGATGCATAATCCCAGTTCTCAAGAGATTCACCGGCCACCACCGCGGAATCACATCGTTACAACGAATGGGAGTTGGCCTTTTCATCTCAATCATCGCTATGGCTTCCGCTGCATTACTTGAAATGACAAGACGTGAAAAATACCCGCGACTATATAGCATGAGTGTCTTTTGGTTAGTACCTCAGTTTTTTCTAATGGGTGCTGCAGAGGTTTTCACCTATGTCGGACAATTAGAGTTTTTCTATGATGAAGCAACGGACGGAACAAAGAGTATTAGTAGCGCTATGTTTTTGAGTACTATTGGAATCGGAAGTTGGTTGAGTACCGCGATAGTTAAGATTATTATCGCTACAAGTGGAGGAGAAGCGAAAGGATGGTTAAGGAATGATCTTAATAAAAGCAAGTTGGATGGATTCTACTGGATACTGGCAGTTATCAATGCTATCAATTTATTGGTTTATTTGATGGTCGCGATACGTTACAAAGGGAAGGATTCGGCGGTTGTGAGAACTGAGAACATGGTTGAACTCAGCAAAGATCAGGACATGGAACCATGAAGGAATGGTTGATCTGTTGTTGTAAAACTATGTTTCTGTTATGTGAAACTATATTTGTTTGTAACCAATTAAATTATGAAAATTTATTTTATTGCCTATAAACTGCAGAAATAAAAGAGGAATGTCTTGTTTCAAATAAAAAGTTTGATTATCATTTTTTTGGTTTGATAGAAACTCCATAACTTTAGAGATATATGATAGTGTTTCTACATCACTTTGAAGAAAAAATTAATGAAAATGACATAAATGATGGAGATCTTGAACTTCATTGATTTCTTATCCGTTCTGTGTTTGTTCCAAAATTCATTTTAAGGAAAATTCTTTTATTGTGGACTTTTGATCCGCTGTCGCGCGCGGGTCAAAAACGAGTATTTTGTAAAACGTAGTACAGCGACAATGGCTCGAGTCGTATCGCAAGGATTCTTGATTTTATTAACTAAAAGCAAAGTCGAAATTAGGGGGGATTGGTTTGGGTTCGAATCAGAAAAAGTGCTTAAAAAAAGTGATTCTAAAAATAAGCTGTTTTGAAATAAGTGATTAAAATGCAAACGAATTCACTGCTTCGGGTTCTACTTATCATCGATTGATACAACTACGATCTCTATCCTATTTGAACACAATATCATTCAACAAGTGTGATCGACATCGTAAGATATATATTCCTATTGCCGGATTAAGCAAACAATGATCATATAATATTATTGAAAGGAATAGAATTCTATTTGTAGTTATAACAATCTCAAAGTATTGAACCTGAATACAGTAAATCCGTCCAGAAGGTTTAGTTCTCCATAGTCAATCGTACAAGCTTGGTTTTTTTCGTGAATAGTGATAGATGCTCCAGTACCGCGGCTGCTACCCTAAGGGGAAAGAGTACAACCCGTTTTACAATCCAACTGGGTCAAACATATGACCCAGACCCAAAACTAATTGACCCGAAACTTAACTAAAACTAGTGCTGCAACTTCAACGAATTTTCTGGCCCTTCTACAGTCCGATTCTGACTTCGACTCCAACATAAGAATTGTAGCTCTTTCTCTTAGCTTTCCGTCGATTATTATAACGCCTCAATCGGACTCCTGAAACTCCAGTTATGATCGTTTCCGTGCAGACTGTTAAAGCTGAAAATTAAATACGAAAATCAAATAACAATAAAAATAAATTAAAATATAAAAAACATTATAAAATACAAAAATAAGACAAACAAACCATGGAAATGTATAAGTACAACCGTAGAGAAATGTGCATCAAAATGCACTGATCAACTTTCGTGATGGAGATCTAAACCTCTCCAAAATTGAAACTCTTGATTTCATTTTAAATTAGATGATCCTCAACTAAAACTATTTCTCTTTCTTGATCTATTTTTTCATTTTAGATTCTTTTATTTCTGTTTTTTTTAAAGCATTGACTTTTTTTCCCTCCTTTCTCATGGAACTCATGTTCTTCTAGAAGCTTAAACTCTATGAATTTTTCTTTTAGCTGCATCATGAATTCTTATACAATGTAACAGCCTAGAAGGGAGATAATAAATTGACCAGTTAAATTTTTTTGTTTATTTAAAAAAGATTAGAGTTTAAAATTGTTTGCGCGTGGCAGAGGCACAATGCCTATAAACTATAAAGTATACTTTTAAACAGAATATATATATATATATATATATATATATATATATATATATATATATATATATATATATATATATATATATATAGGAGGGATATTCTTACTCCAGGAGTAAGTTATTTACACTTACTCCAAATCTGGATCATTGATTCTTCTCAATCTAATGGTTAAAAATATTAAGTAATTAAATGTGGAGAGAGAAAATCATTACTTATTACTTTTAACCATTAGATTGAGAAGAATCAATGATCCAGATTTGGAGTAAGTGTTAATAACTTACTCCTGGAGTAAGAATATCCCTCCTCATATATATATATATATATATATATATATATATATATATATATATATATATATATATATATATATATATATATATATATATATATATATATATATATATATATAAATAAATGTGAAATTTCAATACAATAAGAATTCTAGAATTACAGCAACAAGAATAATTGAAGTTCTAATCCAACAAAGCTTACAATTATGAACAAAATTGATACAAGGCAATAAAATGTAACCACGTAAAATTTCTAAGAAAAAAAATAAAAATAAACCTAATCATGCAATTTTAATCTAAATTGAGAGAGAGAGAGAGCGCGCGAGAGTGATGCAAGTTATGTTTGATTACTTAAAGCTAACACTCGTGACCTTTCATAAGGGAATGATGTTCTTCATTCCTTTTGGACAATTTATATCAAAACTATTCCTTCATCAAGGGGTAGTCTTAACAGAGGATGATTTGTCTCCAAAATCAGGGGTGAGAAGTTGAAAGGTGCTAGAAGATATAAAGCCTAAGAAAGATGCCATGCTGGGAAGACTTTGTTTGTGGTTGGAACTTCGCATCATTAGTTCTTCCTCTGACTAACTTTTGAAGTTTCTTTACTTGTCTTGTTTAAGCTTTCATCCTATATATCTTTTAAACAGTTATCTGCTATTTATTGAAATTTTATCCTTTTCTTTCAATCCTTGCTCTTAATATACATTCTTTTTGATTGATGACAAAGGGGAAGAAAAATGTGAATGATTTTGATGTATCTGATTCCTTAATAGAATCCAAATATATGTTTTTTTGTGGGAACTCTGATACTTGAGCTAATTGAATTGTTATATCCATATTTTCTCTAAAGAATTTATGTGTGCAAGACACTTTGATATTATTTCAATTTGGCACATACTCTAATTATTGACACGTTTAACTTTGATTAAGATTTTATGTTCTCAGAGCGAGCTTGCAAACCTCACTCTAATGAGATTGAAATTTTTAATATGTTTGAACCTAGAGGAAGCTTACAAACATATCTATGTTGTTTTAAACTATTGTGCATCATTCAAATTGATCAAACAATGCACATTTTTTATTAAATAAAATTTTCTAGACTATCAAAATTTTCTAAGTCATACTCTCAGGGAGAATTTGCAAACCTAACTCTGAAGTACTAATGAAAATTTTCGATATTATTCACAAGGGGAGCTTGCAAACCTCACTCTTCTAAAGTTGAAAATTTAATAAGTTTTAAACTCAGAGGGAGCTTACAAACTTAACTATGACGTTTTTAAATATTGTGTGTTTATCTAAAAGAAAATTGTTCATTAAAATATATGGTATTGTCATCATTAAAAAGGGGAAAATTGTTGGAACAAGTCTGATTCGTCAACTAATCCTTGATGTTTTGATGATAACAAGTACATTTGTTTAAAGAAATTTTTTGCTCTCTAATGGTTGTTCAATGTGAAGATCTAGAAGAAAACAACTCTGAATCTGAAGAAGTCAAGTTAAAATGCACCAGAAGATGAAGCCATGCACATGTTGAATCTAGAGACTAGCAGAATCTGAACACTAGCGAAGTATGGTGTCATCAAAAGCAAGCAATAATCTAATGTAAGAGAATGACTTTGTACTCAAAGAGTTTCATCAATATTTATTAGAAGACTCAGATTCAAAGGAATAACGTTTGAAAGAAAATCTTAAAGAAGTAGAAATTAAAATTCAGAACTTGAGTTATCAAGTCAATGCATCGACAAGAATCTATCCAGAAAACATCTATGAAAGATTCTGTCTCTTTATGATTCTGATATCTTAAACTTTGATGAACTTACTCTGATCAAGCTTTATCATATCATATTAAAAGCCTCTGACTCAAAGAAGTTAAGTGTGGAGAAGGAAATACATCTAACCTCTGATCAAGCTTCACCAAACTTTATCAGAAGCCTATAGTTCATGATGTTAGCTGTAACAGGAAGAAGTGTGGAAATAATATCAAAGTACAACATCACGTTACTACAATACAACATCCTACCCATAACCCTACATACATATGGATAAAGAAATGTATAATATACTGTTACTGTTCACACGTCTCATCATAGTGCTACTATCGCCACTCTAGTATCTTAATAGTTAACGTCTCAAACAATTATATTTGTTGTGTGGATACTCAATCTCTTTTCTCCAACGGATTTATTTTTCCTTATTTATTTAAAGAGAATCTGTAAGATTGAAAACACAAGAGAGTGTGTGCAACAATGTAGACATACATACACACCAGAGAGTGAGACACATTAAAAAGAAGAAGTTGCACGAAGAAGAAATCTAAAAGGAGAAAAAGGAAAATCACACATGAAAAGGAGTAAATCTTTGAAAAACGAGTTAGAAGTGAGAAGGTTACTGAATGCTTACGTGAAACTGAACTTGAAAAAATCACTTACATATAAAACAAGAAGTGAAGAAAATCTTCAAAGATAACGAAGAGAAACACTCAAAAGAATTTATTTTATATCTTTTAAAATGTTGTCCGTTATGCTTAAAACTGTGCGTAATCAACTTTATGAAGCAGTTGGTTAATTTCTTTGAGGGGTCAGTTTGGTCAAAATTCTTGAGAGGTCAGTAACACTTGTTATTGAAGTTTATCTTGAGAGACGAATACTCGAGATGTCATTGACGCTTTTTCTTTGAGTTGAAAGTCTTTGAGGGACTAAAGGTTTAGTTAGGATCCTTGAGAAGAAATTAACGGGTAGTCTTTATGGTTGTAATCATGGAATTGATTAATGAATTAAGTCCTTATTAATAAAAGGGTTAATAGTAGTTTACCCCCATGTAATAAGAGTGTGTTTCCGTTTACCCCCCACCGTTGCCAAAGGTAGATTTTGGCAACGGTTTTTTTTGAAAAAATCGTTGTCAAAACGTAGGAAGGGGGGAAAAGCAAAATTCGCTAACATTACAGGGGGTGAATTACTATTAACCCTTAATAAAAATACACGTGTCTTTTATTATTGTTGTTTACTTTGTGCATGAGTATTGTTTGATCTTTGGGTGTTTGAAAAGATTTAACTCTATAAACCAAATTCAACCCCATTTCTTGTGTTTCATTGAACTTTCGGAAATATCCTTATGTCTTTACAATACACTATTCACTCAGGCCAACACCATCAGACGAACTTTCACACTTTTTTTTCTTGGCAAAATATCATTTGGTCCCTTAACTATACCATTGGATTCAGATTGGTCTCTTAATTTATTTTTGTGTCACCTTGGTTTCTTAACTTTCAAAATGTTTTATTTTAGTCTTTTTTATCTGATTAGCGACGAAAAAACTTTGAAATTGGTCGCTAAATCCGTCTCTAATTAAACAAAAAGGACTAAAATAAAACATTTTGAAAGTTAAGGGACCAAAGTAACAGAAAATAAATTAAAGGATCAATATGAACCTAAGGGTATAGTTAAGGGACAAAAATAAATATTTTGTCTTTTTTTTTTTTTTTGCTTTTACACACTAAAATTTCAAGTCGCGTCATTATCTTTGACTTATAAAAATATATTTATCTCAACATCAGAGAAAACAACAATAGTGGATCGAAGATATCAGGGAAAATATACTTCCAGTTTAATGTAGGTTCTTCCAAACACTTCTATTTATTTTTCTTTTTCTTTTTGTTGTTGTTTTTTTCTTGAGGTTTTGTCATAAGGTGAATTCTTGTCATAAATATATTGTAAATGTTACTACTATTAAATTAAGAGTGATAAAAAATGTTATTTATTATAAAATACAATTAAAAGTTTAACTTCAATCAGTTTTTCCAATTATTTTAAAACGAAGAAATACGAAAAATAGGAGTTGTTGTTGAAACGAAGAAAAACAAAAATAGTAGTAGTTGAAATAACATTTTTCCAAAAAAAGAAAACCTTAACTTCACTTGCTTTTTCCAACAATATTAAAAACTGTAATTCATATGAGAATGCATGCTATAAAGCTACAAGTAATTCACAAACTTCTGTATATAAAATTTTCTCTCTCAAATAAGAAGATCAAGTGAAGTTTCAAAGTGAAAACAAACACTCAAGAGGATCAGAATCCATAATCTACACAATAAGTATTCATCTTCCCATTTAATTTCTTATGTTTTTCCGTTCAGAAAAAAGAACACGAAATTCCATATACTACATAATATATGCAAAATTAATTTCCTTTTATACTTTTACCAAATAGGAAGAGATGAAATTCTTGGTAAGCGATGGTCGCGTGGATAAACATGGTAAATTTGCAGATAAACGAACGACCGGAGGATGGAAGGCTGCTCCTTTTATCATAAGTATGCAACACAACACTGTAAAATCAAATAGAATGACAATATAATGTAGACATAATGTTTGCAATATTTAACGATGTTTTTGTTTTTTTAGTGAACGAAGCGGTTGAGAGGATGGCATACATTGCAATAGCAATGAACATGACTCGTTATTTGGTTAATGAAATGCATCTAACAATACCAGATTCCGCCACTCATGTCACAAACTGGATTGGATCTGCTTATATACTCACTCTTCAGGGAGCCTTTCTAGCTGATGCTTATTTGGGTCGCTTCAAAACAATTATTATTTTTTCTTTCATCTATGCGGTGGGAATGTTTATGCTGACAATATCAGCAACCTACGACGTATTCCGCCCGCAAAAAAACAAAGAAGCAAGCCAATTCCAAATGACATTCTTATTAGGTGCACTTGGCCTTGTTGCTTTAGGCACAGGAGGAATCAAACCTTGTGTGTCATCTTTCGGAGCAGACCAATTTGACGAAGGGGATGAGAAAGAAGTTCAAAAGAAATATTCATTCTTCAATTGGTTTTACTTTGCCATCAACATTGGTGCACTAGTTGGGACTACGGTGTTGGTTTATGTACAAGAAAAACTAGGGTGGAGTTGGGGTTTTGGAATACCAACTATTACTACAATTTTATCTATCTTTGTTCTAGCGATTGGTATTAATTATTATCGTTTTCAAAAGCCAATGGGAAGTCCTTTTACTAGGTTTCTTCAAGTTATTGTAGCTTCTATAAAGAATCATCGAAGAGGAGTGGTCGTAGAAAAAGAAACTCATCTCTATGAAGTTAGGACCTCGCACTCTGATATTATTGGCGCTCGCAAGCTTCCAAGGACTCTACAATACAAGTTAGTAAATTCTAAATATCAATTCTGATTTATATATAGATTAGATATTATAAAGCACGGGCACACTTTTTTTAAAGACGTCAGTGATGTATAGATCAGATACATCAATTATTCGATACTGAAACAAAATAATTTTGTAGGTTTTTGGACAAAGCAGCGGTAGTAACACCAAAAACCAAGATCAATGATAGATGGAATGTATGCACGGTGACACAAGTGGAAGAATTCAAAGCAATCATTAAAATTCTTCCAGTGTGGGCAACTACCATTGCACTTTCAATTTGTTTAGGTCAAATGTCAACTTTTTTTATAAGTCAATCCACCATCATGAACCGGAAGCTAGGTAACTTTGAAATTCCAACAAGTTCAGTTACCACATTTTCTGCCATCAACGGGCTTATACTTGTTCCCATCTACGAGCATTTCTTCATCCCGGTTCTCCGTAAACTCACCGGCCACAAACGTGGCATCACGTCGTTACAACGAATGGGTGTTGGACTTTTCATCGCAACCATTGCTATGGGTTCAGCTGCATTAATTGAAAAGAAAAGACGGGAACAATACCCGCAAATACATAGCATGAGTGTGTTTTGGTTGCTGCCTCAATTTTTCCTAATCGGTTCTGCGGAGGTTTTTACCTATGTCGGACAATTAGAGTTTTTTTACGACGAAGTGACCGACGGGACAAAGAGTATTAGTAGTGCATTGTTTTTGTGTGAGTCTGGAATTGGAAATTGGTTGAGTACAGCTTTGGTTAAGATTGTTATACTTACAACTGGAGGACAAGAGAAAGGATGGTTAAGGAATGATCTTAATAAAAGCAAGTTGGATTGGTTCTATTGGGTAGTGGCTGCTATCAATGCTATCAATTTTTTGGTTTATTTGATGGTTGCAAAATTTTACAAAGGAAAAGAATCAGTGGTTGCAAGATCTGATAACATGGTTGAATTAAACAACAATCAACACACTGAACCATGAGCACACCCTTTTCTTTTTAATATTTTTTGTAAAATTTTATCTGGTGTTATTTTTTTTTTTTATGCATTCTCAAAAGTTTTATAAGCAACAAATCTAGCTAGGGATTGGTTGTGAATTAGTTAGGATAAATTTAGCAGCAATCAATTGCTAGTTTCTAGTAAATAATCTTGTAATAATCTTAGTTAATCTCCAACTAATATTAGAAGGTGCCTAATTAATCCCCATTTATTGTCTAATAAAATATTTATTCTCCTACCTATAGCTATCTCATAACACTTTAAAGCTTTTCAATTTTACAATTAGCATATCTATTCAAAAGTGATGATTCTATAGTATAAAAAAAATAAACTGCTCATATTAAAGGTATTTTTTTTGTAAGGTGTACTGATTCCTGAATTGCACACTAGAAATCTGACATGCAAAATCACTAAATAAAAATATATACACAAGAACAGATCAAAATAATATGGTTGCCACTAGACTATTCATGGTACATCATCGTACAGCATACCTATTTATCAGTTTATTATATTTTTTTTTTTAAGCAAGAAATATATTAAATAGAGAACTAAGGGTTCTCCAACCTTGTTACACAAATTCGGAATATTACAAACCAATTACAATCACGATAAAAAAGACACCGGGTCTTTACAAAAATCGTAAAAGTTACAATTGGAATAAGTAATATCTCTTAAGAAAGACCATCTCCACACCAAAGTCTTGATTTTCCACACTATATCATTAACATTCCACTCATCATTTTTGAAACAAACGCCATTTCTTGTCAACCAAATAGTCCAACAAGTGGCCAACCATAACACCCCCAATTTGCCTACTTTAATTCTTTTCTTACGACTCATGGCAATCCATTCCATAAAAAGCGGAATGCAATCTTCCTCCTTCCAACCCGAATAATCCATCCACTCACCAATATCTTTCCAAACAAGTTTAATTACATTACATTTGATAAAAATATGGTCTCTATCTTCCAAATGTAGCCCACAAAAAATACATAATAAATTAGATATAGATAAAGCAATACCTCTATCTTTCAAAAGATCTTTGGTTGGAAGCCTATTTACAAAAAGTCTCCAAGCAAATGCCTTGATTTTGAAAGGCACCTCCATCTTCCATAACTTTTCCAAAACCTCGTCATTCCTATTGCTAGGACCATAAGGAACAGGCCCGTCTTTGAGGGTGTGCAAGGCGACCTACAACACAAGGCCTCACATTTTTTTATGTTAAAGCTATGGCAAAAAGGGCCTCCAATTATATATTTCACTGCTAATTTACGCTAAATAGGGCCCTTTAAAATATTTTCACGATTCAACGAAAGATAACTTCAACTTTTTACACAGGGCCTCTCAAAAGTTTGAGACGACTCTGATAAGGAATACGCCGGGAAGCAAACCGACCATAGCAAGATGAAACCGTAAAACCCCTATCCGTCCCATCTTTCCAACTCACTACATCCTTCTCCAAATTACACCCCTCAAACGAATCCAAGAGATTCCGTAATTCTAATAAATTAGAAAATAATCCCTCCTCCACCACCTCTTCCTCCGAAATACCCAAATCCCCCCATTTCCAAATACCATCACTCCACCCTCCCATACCCGCCACGGAAACATTTTTCAACAAAGAAATAGAAAAAAGTTCCGGAAAAACCTCCGACAAACAATCATCATTAAGCCAAGCAACCTCCCAAAACGGAGTGTTAAATCCGTTGCCAACTTTAAAACAACAACGCTCAACAAACGGATCTTTAAGAAAAGAAGAAGAATTACCAACCTTTAGCATATCGCGCCACCAAAAAGAAGAGGAAGATTTGTTAAGAAGGACCCCGCCACCAAAAAGTTGCGTGCTTAAATCGCCATAACGCGCCTTCAACACATCCAACCACAACGCCCTTCCCCCCCCCATTAGCAATTCTCCATCTCCACTTATTTAAAAGAGCAAGATTAAAATCATTTAGATCCTTAATATTTAATCCTCCTTTAGAATAAGGCAAAGTCACCACCTTCCAACTAACCCAATGAATTTTCCGATTCTCGTTCACCCCTCCCCACAAAAAATTACTTTGCAATTTAGTAAGAACCTTCACCACTTTAACCGACATCTTGTAAAAGGACATAGTGAAGATGGCAAGTGAACTCAAAATAGACTTCAAAAGCGTTATTCTTCCTCCAAGATTCAAAAACCGATTCTTCCACCCCATCAAAATAATCTTCATCTTTTCCAAAAGCGGATTCCAAGTGCTCTCCCTCCTTGGATTGAATCCGATTGGAATACCGAGAAAAAAGAAATTACTACTTTCTATTTTGCAAGAGAGATACAAAGAAGCCGCTTCCAAAAAGTTCAAAGAAACATTAATCCCGATCAACTTACTCTTATGAAAATTAATTCCAAGACCCGACACTAACTCAAAAGCTCTCAACACAATCTTAACCGCCTTAATGTGTTTCCACGACCCTTCCCCTATTAATAAGGTGTCATCCGCAAATTGTAGAATATCCACACTACACCTCCGATTAATCACAAAGTTCTCATACTCTCCAATCTCTATGGATTTTCTAACCAATCTCGTAAGCGCTTCCGCCACCATGACAAAAAGAAAAGGCGATAAAGGATCACCTTGTCTCAACCCCCTCTTCACCAAGAACTCTCTAGTGGGGCTCCCATTTACCACCACCGACATGTCACTTTTAAAAACCAACAACTCCATCCATTTCCTCCATTTTCCACCAAAACCCATATTCAAAAATAATTGTCTCAAGAAATTCCAAGAAACTTTGTCATAAGCCTTTTCAAAATCAACTTTAAAGAGGAAACAAGGTTTACCTTCTTTTTTGGCAAAATCCACCACTTCATTAGCCACCAAAACCCCATCAAGCAATTGCCTACCCGGCACAAAAGCGCTTTGATTCGGCGAAACTAAAGAATTCAACACCGATTTCAATCTCCCCGCCAACATCTTCGCCATGAATTTGTACATACATCCCACCAAGCAAATCGGTCTATAATCATCCAAAGAAAGAGGATTGGCGGACTTCGGAATCAACGCCAAAAAAGAAGAAGTAACCGCCTTCGACAATTCATTTCCTTCGAAAAAATGATCAAAATATCTCACGAAATCTTCTTTTAAAAAAGACCAACATCTTTTAATAAAAAGAAAGGAAAATTCATCCGGACCCGGACTCTTAGAAGTTAGAACTCCCACAACTCCTTAAAGCTTCTTTGATCTCCTCTTCTTGAAAAGGTCTTTCAAGCCAAATCTTGTCTTCCTCACTAATACGATCAAAATTAATTCCTTCCAAATACGACGCCATCCCTTCCTCCTCTTCGAATTTTTTTGAGAAATGATTCGCCACATAATCTTTGATTTCCTCCACCTTGTCCAACCTCCCATCCAAGGTGTTAATGGGCCCTATATGATTTTTAGGACTGAATTGAACCAAATGTTTTGGTTTGATATAACTGTTCTTAATTCCGAACCATACCAAACAATTAGAAGACCGTTTTTTCCAAACTAAACCAATTGTTAAAAAATCAAACAGTTATATTTGGTTTTAAATTGTTTTTCATAAAATATCTATTAACTTTTTTTTTAATTTTATTATTTTAAAAAAATGATTTTTTTAATTTCGAAATAACCCAAATTTATTTTCGGAAATAAAAACGACTTTTTTTTTTCACAAAAATTTGAATTTTTTGTATTTTTTTAAAAAAATTGACTTTTTAATTTTGAAAAAAAACCTAATTTTCTTATTTTGGGGAAAAACCAATTTTTTATTTTTGAAAAAAAATCGACTTTTCTAATTTACCGGAAAAAACAATTAAAAAAAAACAACTTTTCTAATTTTTCGGACAAAATGACGTTTTTATTTTCAGAGAAATCGACTTCTTTATTTTTTGTAAAAAATCGATTTTTTTTAATCTTTAAAAACAACCTATTTTATTTTCTTCCGAAAATTCGATTTTTTGTTATCTAAAAAAAAACCCGATGTTTTTATTTTCGAAAAAATTGACTTATTTATTTTTTGTAAAAAAGCGTCTTTTTTTTTTTACTTTCCTCGGAAAAATCTATTTTTTGTTATTTAAAAAAAAAATAAATTTTCTAATTCTTTGTAAAAAAATTGACTTTTTTATTTTTGTAAAAAATCGACTTTTTTTATTTTCTTTTGGAAAAATTGATTTTTTGTTATTTTCAAAAAATTGAATTTTTTTATTTTTCAGAAATAATAGACTTTTTTTTATTTTCGAAAAAACAATTTTTTTTTATTTTTAAAATAAAAAAAATTAATTAAATTTTTTTATTTTATAAAAAAATTCAATTTAAAAACTAAAGTAAGAAACTGTTCAGTTACGAGTTAATTAGAAATTGATTAATTGCTTAACGATTTGATTCTTGAACCATTAATAAAATATAAGTTTGATTCACTAAGTAATGATTTGATTATTTTACATTCGGTAGATCAAGGATTCCGTTGAACCCATGATTTATTTGAACAACCCTACTCAGAATGCACTAATACGTAAAATCTTAGTTATAGCTTTAAGCTTTAACACCCGAAAGAGTTTTTTTCTTTTTCTTCTAAACAGTTTACAAAAATGAAAGGAGATGTCAAATTCATATCTAGTTTCAATCAATGCTTATCTATGTCTGCACTGTTTTCTTCTAAAGAAGAAAAGTTTAACTTCAAAAAGCTTTTTCCAAAAATGTCAAAAGTTTTCATTCATTCAATAACACACTACTATAAAAGTACAAGCATTTCACATACTCATGTAGAAATATAAATATTTTATCAAAAAGAAGAAGATCAAGTGTAGCAGAGTGGAAAGTTGAAACAAACATTCAAGAGGATCAGAATTCATAATCTACACAGTAAGTAGTATTCTTCCCATTTCATTTCATATGTTTTTCGTTCAGATAAAATGAAATGGTGTATCCTTGGAGTGTTCTTGGACTGGCGCCTATTAGGAGTCCTGGAAACTTAAAAGGAAGCTGTCCAACTTTACAGAGCATAAAGCTCTCCACAAAATCCAAAAAGGAACCTCCTACATTCACTCCAAAGATAATTCTCATAGGAAAGTTCCCCTTAAGCCTATACACCATCTCAAAACTCCTAAGAATGGCCTTAATAGTGCATAGGTTCTCCAAAGGCGTTTTCCCATGCATCACAATGTCATCTGCATACTGGAGGAGAGAAACCACTAAATTGACGTACCCACTTTGAACCGAAGGAAAATACCTAAAGAAACTACCCTCTTGATAAAACTACTGAGGCCTTCTACCACCAAAAGAAAAAAAGGGACAAAGGATCCTCTTGATTAAACTCGTCTAAATATTAATTTCCTCTAATAGCTATCAATTAGTTGGCTTAAGAGAACATAGGTTAATGTATATTATTTTTGTCTGTATCTTGAATTTGTTAATCTCTTAGTGGAAGGAGGATGTTTAAACATGCAAGATTGACTCTCTTTAGGAATATGTTTTCATGTCACCCCATGAATATATTTTTCGTAGAATCGGAAATCGATTTAATCTAGTTTGAATTCAACTATATATATGTGTGTGTATTGTGATATTTACCTTTACTGCTCATAAATGGAAATATAACTCATATGCAAGTAAATTTGTGATATAGTGAAATCTCATATCAATATGTTAGGTCATGGTATAATACATTTGATTATTTGTCAAATAAATTATTATCTAGCTACCATAATGCAATTGAACTCCATCATGCTCAACACTCAATTCCCTAACCAATCTGGCGACCCATAAGTCCACTTTGACAACAATTGTCACTATTGTGGTTTAGTTGTAGACATGAACACTATAGATTAAATTGATTATTTCTATCAAATATATCCATTTGAAAGAGTAAATATGCATCCATTGTATGCCTCTTATCATCCATATCCTATGCATAATTTTAATCAACATATCATATAATCAAAGGAGTACCATGTATATTGCTAACACATGACACCACAACCTCTTATATCTTTCAAGTATATATAAATACATTTGATTGATTCCCAATGACACTTACCTAGTTTAGACATAAACTTGGAAACTTTAATTTTTGTGCTAAATATGGTCTAAGGAAACCATAGAATACAATAAAAAACCAACAACACTAACATAACAAATCTTTAGAGCTTAAAGTGATTTTCCAATTGAGTAATCACAACCTTCTTGCTACCCATGTTAAGTTTATCTAACACATTCTAATCATAACATTTTTTAGATAGTCATAACAGTATATCACTTTTATTCATATGAATTTTCATCCCAAGAAAATTATTGGCAAGACCTAAGTCTTTCATGTCTAACTCCTTTTTCAACAAGATTTTCAGTTCATTTACATCATGTAAATAATTTGTAGTGATTAACATATTATCATTGTGATATAAAAGGAAAATAAAAGAACTAGCATCAAGGCTCCTAACATAAACACAACAATCATACTCACATCTAATCTAATCTAATGTAGTCAATCTAAAATACGTAAATCATATTATTTGTTCCACTGCTTTGGAGTCAATTTAAACAATATAAATACATCTTCAACTTGAAAACTAACATTCCTATCCCATTATCACTGCAACTCTCTGGCTTTTCAATATAAATCTACTTATCTAGATTACGGTGAATAAATTTTGTCACACCAATCAACATTTTACATTAGATTATAGTAAAAGAAAACTTGAAAATCAATTGTGATAGTTGAATAATCTATGGCTGAAGCAACATGAAAATCAATTGTTCAACTATGACAATAGATTATAGTAAAAGAAAACTTGAAAATTTTCTAAGTTCAAACAAGTCTACATGACAAATTCTTAATTTTTTACACGATATATAACAGGAGGAGATGAAATTTAAGGTAAGCGATGATCGCGTGGATCGACATGGTAGAATTGCTGATAAACAAACAACAGGAGGATGGAAGGCTGCTCCATATATCATAAGTATGAAACACAACATTTTGATAGAATCACAATGTAGATATGATGCTTGCAATGTTTGTTGAAGTTAGACTCACTATGTAGACATAATTCTTGCAATGTTTATTGATGTTTTTGTTTTCAGTGAACGAGGTGATAGAGAGGGTGGCGTTCATGGCAATAGCAGCGAACATGACCCGTTACTTGGTTAGTGAAATGAATCAAACAATACCAGATTCTGTTACTCATGTCACGGACTGGATTGGAGCTGCTTATGTACTCACTCTCCTTGGAGCCTTTCTAGCAGATGCTTATTTGGGTCGCTTCAAAACCATTATTACTTTCTCTTCCATCTATGCCGTGGTAACTAAAATTTACTTACTTATTCTCACTTTTCTTACTTTTCATTGATTTTGTTTGATGATGTTCAACAATGAACTAAATCATCAAACAATTTTCTATTCAAATTGAGACTTTGTTATTTTGTAAATTAAGAAGATTAAATTATTCCATCGTCAAAATCATATTCACTATTTTGTATATTATGTTATAGGGAATGTTTATGCTAACAATTTCAGCCTCCTTCAACACATTTCGTCCACAAAGAAACAAAGAAGCAAGCCAATTCCAAATGTCATTCTTATTCGCTGCACTTGGCCTCGTTGCTTTCGGTACAGGAGGAATCAAACCTTGTGTATCATCCTTTGGAGCTGATCAATTCGACGAAGGAGATGAAAAAGAAGTCCAAATGAAATATTCATTCTTCAATTGGTTTTACTTTGCAATCAACATTGGTTCACTTCTTGGAATTACTTTATTGGTTTATATACAAGAGAAAGTAGGATGGAGTTGGGGTTTTGGAATACCAACAATTACTACAATTTTATCTATCTTTGTTCTAGCTATTGGTATTAATTATTATCGTTTTCAAAAGCCAATGGGAAGCCCTTTTACTAGGTTTCTTCAGGTTGTTGTAGCTGCATTAATGAATCATCGAAGAGGAGTGGTTGTAGAAAAGGAAACTCATCTCTATGAAGTCGAGACAACACAATCTGATATTATTGGTGCTCGTAAGCTTCAGAGAACTCCACAATACAAGTTAGTTAATAAGTTACTACTTAAATATGCGGCTTTGGTTCATATATTTTCTAAACAACTTAAAGAGCGCAAATTCCTATGTATATATAGATCAGTTACATCAACTATTCTTCTGTGAATTTAAAAAGTGAATTTTTGTGTATATATAATATTTGTGAAAAATAATGTTGTAGGTTTTTGGACAAAGCAGCAGTTGTAACTACAAAAGACGAGATTAATGATAGATGGAGTGTATGTACAGTAACACAAGTTGAAGAACTCAAATCAATCATTAAAATCCTTCCGGTGTGGGCAACTACCATTGCACTTTCAATTTCTTTCGCTCAAATGTCATCTTTTTTTATAAGTCAATCCAACATCATGAATCGAAAACTAGGTAACTTCGAAATCCCAACAGGTTCTGTTACCACTTTTAGTGCCATCAATGGCCTCATACTTGTCCCCATCTACGAGCGATTCTTTATCCCAATTCTCCGAAAACTTACTGGCCACTACCGTGGTATCACATCGTTACAACGGATAGGTGTTGGGCTTTTCCTCGCGACAATCTCTATGGCTTTAGCTGCAATAGTTGAAAAGACAAGACGCGAACACTACCCGCAACTGCATACCATGAGTGTTTTTTGGTTGTCGCCGCAGTTTATCTTAATTGGCGCTTCTGAGGTTTTTACCTATGTGGGACAGTTGGAGTTTTTCTACGATGAGGCAACTGATGGGACAAAGAGTATTAGTAGTGCAATGTTTTTGTGTGAGATCGGAATCGGAAGCTGGTTGAGTACTGCGTTGGTTAAGATTATTATAGCTACGACTGGAGGACAAGAAAAAGGATGGTTAAGGAATGATCTTAATAAAAGCAAATTGGATTTGTTCTATTGGATACTAGCAGTTATCAGTGGTATCAATTTGTTGGCTTATTTGATGGTGTCAATGCATTACAAAGGGAAAAAACCAGTGATTGTGAGAGATGAGAACATGGTTGAACTCAACAAAGATCAACACATACAACCATGAGTACACCATTCTTCTTGTTAATATTCTATGTAAAATAATAGTTGGTGTTATTTCTTTAAGCATTCTCAAAAATTTAATTAAAAAAGTGAAAAAATAATAACTTGATGCTTCTTCAAATTACATGAACAATGTTTTTTGCTACACAAACTTGTCTAACACATATTCTTATGCATCAAACGGATAGATAATCTTGGGGAATTTTGAGAAATCTTATTTGAAATTATTTTCAAATATTAATACTTGTCTGACTACTTAGAAGAACTTATGAAACTAAATGAATTATATAGTACACATTACCATTTGTTTTCATAAGTTGTATGAGATTATAGAGATAACTAGTTTATACTAGGGGTGTTCATGGTTCATGAACTGCACTGAACCGAACTACATAAATGGTTCAGTTCAGTTTTTAATAACCACATTAATAATAATTCAGTTAAATGTTAAAACAGTTTTAATTCAATTATAAATTGGTTTAAACCAGTTTGTATATTTAAACCAATTTAAAACCAGTTTGAATATATAAACCGGTTTAAAACCAATTTATAGTTATATAACCAATTTTATATTAAAAACTATTTTAAAATTAATCTATTTTAAAATTTTGTCATACATATATATATATATATATATATATATATATATATATATATATATATATATATATATATATATATATATATATATAACCAAGTGTTCTCACTTGAGTCGTCCATATGGGGACGACTCAAGTGAGAACACTTGGTTATTATGAGAAATGAGAACAATGAATCATGACCATTAAATCTTGATTTTGTTGATTTTAATGAACTGGATTGGTTTCTCTTTCTATGTTGATTTAAAATAAATATTAAGGATCATAGAAAGAGAAATCAATCCCGTCCATTAAAGTCAACAAAATCAAAATTTAGTGGTCGATATATATATATATATATATATATATATATATATATATATATATATATATATATATATATATATATATATATATATATATATATATATATATATATATATATATATATATATATATATATATATATATATATATATATGTTTGTTTCCGTTGGTGTTTTGAAGATTTAGATTTCAAAAATCTTTGAAAATCCACAAATTTCAATTTGCGGAATCTCATTTTATTTTAAACATACAAACTGGTTAATGGCATTGGTTTTTCTTTAGTAGTATGTGATGCAGTTCCTTAAGACGATTTAAAAAATGGAAAATTCAATGCACACATATTTTATATTTTATTTATGCACACGTTGAATTTTAATTGGTTTTTATTTGATTAATCATATTATGTTTTTGTACACATATTCTTTCCGAATTTTTTTTAAAAAATTTAAAATAAAAAAATTGAAAAACCATTTATAAACAAAATGTGATCTCAACTATTTTATTTAAAATCATATTCTTTTATAAACTGCTTAATCACATTTTGTTGATGCACACGTTGAATTTCAATTGTTCTCAAAACAATATTTTCCTTTATTCTGAAACACTAAAATTTTCTTGCAAATACAAATTTTATTAATGACTTATATGAAATCATTAATAAATTATTAAGCTTATTGAAATTAATTAATCAAAATAAAAGAACTAATTTAGTCATATGTTCAGTCAAACAAATTAACTATTTTAAGTGGACACAAAACTTAAATTACAATTAGATATTTGCAATTTGGCAAAGGAAAAACGGACACTATTATGTATAGTAAGAAACATATTATATTTAGCCTTCATAGTTCATATAATATAACCAGTTTTTATTTTTGAATTTTTTTTCCAAATTTTAAGGAAATAATTTATTTTCAGATTTTGTTTTATTTTCAAGAAAAAAAAATATTTTTTTACTTTCAGATTTTTTTTTTTAATTTTTTCGGTTTTTTTTATGTTAAATTTTTTTGGAAAAAATATGATTTTTTATTTTTTTTAAAAAAAATTAATTTATATAATTAAACCAGTTTATAAAAGAAAACTGGTTCTGAACCAGTTTTGAACTGAATTTGAATTGTTTAAATTAAATGGTTCAGTTCATTAACCATTTAAGTGGTTCAGTTTTTTTATGGTGCAATTCAGTTCAGTTCCAGTATACAATTCAATTAACCATATTTTTGAACACCCCTAGTTTATACTTGGTAATTGTTTTGTAGTTTTTGAGTTAGTTGATTCTGGATACAAGTTAAATATTTTCTACTAGGGAGAGACAAAAAGGCCGACCCGTCCACGACTTGTAAACACCAAACCAAAAACACCTTATTGGGTTGGCACAAATCGGGTCTCATGTTACAAGGGTGATTCATTTGGATTCAAATGTTTTTCATGAGCGACATCAAATATGATTTCTAGGCCTAGTGAAATCCTTAACTAAGTGTAGCCTAAATAATAATGCCTTAGTGTTTAGCTTTGGGAATTGCTTAAGGACCCGAAGGATTGTTTCTCCACTCTAGTGAAAATCTTTAACTATCCCGTGCACCCCAATCACATTTATTTTTGAGTCGGGCTTAAGGTTATGTCAAAAAAGTTACAGAAATACATCTTCGTGTAACTTACATAGATGCATCTCCATACTCTAATTTAATCAAAAAGATGCTAGAGTATTTTCTCCTTCCTCACTTCTAGAAATACTCTCTCAAAACACAAACTCGCAAAACTCTAAAAACCTCTCAACTCTCAAATTCTCTCAACTCACAGTCTCTCAAATTCATTCAACTCACATCAAAGTTTATACCATCAATATTCAATCGATCAAAGAGCCCACTCAAGATCAAACTAAACTCATGTTTGGTAAGTTTTTGATTTTTCTATACTTTTGATTTATTTATATAAACATTTGTAGAATTTGAGCATTAGATTAAGTAATAGGTAGTTTAGTTATGTTATTTAAATGAGCAATGTGTGTGATAGGTAGTTTAAATGATCAATGCATTATTATTTTGATGTGGGAATGGATTCCATTTTCGCCATTTTATTCATCTGAGTTGCAGAACATTATGAAAATGCATCTCCAAATTTTTTCAACATTTCGATTTCCAGAATTCGGTGATACATTTCCGAATTTTTCTAATTGCATTGTTAGGCTTAATTTCATTCTGTTTCGTCTATATAATGCTTGTGTGGTTTAATTATAGGCATTATGATTGATAACCAAGATAGATTGAGGCACAACAGAGTTGTGTAATATACATTGGTTAAGTGGGAAAGATCTCAATCATCGCACGCATCGGTCGGTTCTAGTTCATTTGATGAAAAAGCGTTAACTTCTAGGGTTTATGCATGTTAGGTGCCAAATTGTGTTTATATTTAGTTTAATTAATGGCACCTTTCGACCGTTTTTATCGGGTATTCATACAATTCCCTGAAGTTTTAGATAATTATTTATAGTTTATAATATTAAGCTTTCATTTTATGTTAATATGTGTTTTAGTTATGATTTTGTAGGTTTTAGCCAATTTTGGGGAAGTTTGGAGCTTGTTTTGAGCATTGCAAGAGAGTGCCTGGCAGAAGTAAGCGCGCGTCGCGCGGAGATGTGGGCGCGTCGCGCCCTGGGCAAGATATTTTGGAGCTTCAAAGCAGAGAGTTGCGCGCGTCGCGCGCATGGGCGGTTTAATTTTCTTAAGTGTAATGGCGCGAAGCGCGCTGGAGGGCGCGACGCGCCCTGGACAGAAAATGGTTTTACTATATAAAGAGTAATTCTGATTTTTGGACACACACACTACATTCTTAAGAGCTCAAAAACCCTAATCACTGTAGCAAACTAATAGTTGAAGATTGGAAGCTTTGATCGTCGATTAATCGCCTTTGATGCTTGTTGATCTTCATCCTTCACTTCTTGAGCAAGCTACCATTCTCATGGATAGCTAAATCTCTTTTGTATCAAGATAAGATGTAATCTTCCTAGCTTTTTGTATGTGTTCTTGTGAATATATTATGTATGAACAAGTGATGATCAATATAGATGGTTTAGTTTGTTTATTAAAGCTTTTTCTTTGGTATAAGTGTTTGAGACATCAATATTTGTATCTAGATCTAACTTTATCATCTATCAAACTATAAATTGCAGACATGGATTTAGCGTTTGATGTTTACTTAGTATCGGTTTTAAAACGTTATTTGTATTGTTTAAAGGATGGAGAAATCGTCGGTTAAACAATACGGTAAATCTAACTATATCATTGCGGACACGGATGATATAGGCGTCGATACGTAATTATGTTGATCGTTACCATGTTCATATACGTATATTTATAAGGAGACACACAAATTCAGGTCGATGAAATCGAATCTTGATACATTTTCTTTAACTTAGAACTTTCATTAATTTACTCTTTGCCACTAAAAGAATTGAATGATCTTTTGCAAACCTAAAAATAAAGTAACATTAACTCAAGACAAAATAGGCTATAGAACGGCGGTGATATCGCAATAATCCCTGTGGATACGATAATAACGAAAAGTACACCACAATACTCTTTCAACAATGCATCTCCGCCTTCTTCTTTTCTTAGGAGACGTGTGTCACCTACGATAGCAATCGAGGCACCCCAGTCATCCTAGGCACCCAAGGGGTTTGGAGGAGGCTCGTCTGACTTCTTGTTGCTGCCACTATACCTGAACCATGCTTTTATAAATGCCTGGGACTGAGAGGTAAATTTCAATTGTATTCATCATTTGAAATACATTTGTTATAATATTCCAAGTTTCCGACAATGATATATTTTTCTACAGGACCATGATGCTTTAAAATGCACCAATCATTCGAAATATTACCAGTTTGTCGCAGCCTATTGAGTTGTGGTTTTAGGATATAATGCAACTATCTGGGTTGTGAGACTTGTGAAACACTGATTATGTTAGATTAACCATGGCATATTGTCCCCGTTTATAGAAAGATGACACTCGGAGACATCATCTTTTCATCTTCCACGTGATAAGATGTCCATCACATTGAACGATGTCTCATGCCTGTTGCATCTTCCGTCAGGGGGAGGCTGTTAGACAATTGAAGGATTAACGGAGATGACACGGTAGAGATGATGATAGACTATATGGGAACTGGCCCAAGGGATGGCTTACAGAAGTTAGAAGCCACTTAAGAGTGTCATGCTAAGCTTTAATTCTTTAAGAGGTTGTATACACAATAGCTGAATGCGGCTGAGAGGGTGTTGGTGATGATGAGCATGTGGCACATAGAGCTTACACATGAGGGCATATATGTTATACTTGGTTGGCACGTTGTGAACAAGAGTGCCACTTATGTGGATATGGTTTACCTGAGATGCTTTGCTGACTTGGAACATATCCATGAGTACAACTTGTGAAGTCAAGACTCTCCATCTATTTTGTTTTTATGAAGACAAAGTAATAATTAAATGATCATGGCAAAAGTATGGAAAAAGCCTCAAGTGCATTTAATCAAATCAAGTATTCAAGATTCATCATGTGTAAAAGCTAGTATCAAAGAATGCAAGAATTATATTTTGAAGACTAGCATTGATCTTGATTTATTGAGGTATAAACATGCAATTCATATTGATAAATTAGTGCTCAATATTTTTCATAATTCACTTGTATGCATAAGTCATTTATGTTAAAGTTCTCAAATTATCATGCATAAATATATTTGACTCAAATGCATAAAATGCTTATTTTTATCATGTATTGTAAAATTTATTTCTCATGTTTGAACCATTTTAAATCACTTTCAAATATAATATTTTTCATGTTTGAACCATGTTAAATCACTTTCAAATATAATCTATTTACTTGGATAAATCAATAAATATTGCATAAGGTTGGTTCAAATATTTAGACAATTCTTTAAATATTTTATACATTTTCATCTTTAAAATTCTTAAATTATCATGCATAAAAATGTTTGATTCAAATGCATAAAAAACTTTTTTTTTTTTTTATTTTTAAAATGCTGTCAGCACTTGTTAAGTCGGGTCTGTTTAACTGACTTAACAAAACCTGATGCTGTTTGAAATTTAAATAATTATTTGAAATTCAAAATTGTTGCGAACTTTTTAAGTCAGGTATCCGTTGAACCGACTTAAAAAGTCCTGTATGAATTTGAAGAGAAAAAAAACAGCAACTTTTTAACACCTTTTCATGCACTCTTCATGAAACCTTTTCATTTTAAACTAGTAGAAGACTCGTGCGTCCGCACGGGTAATTCAAATCTTAAGATGAATAATGTATTACAAACGTAAAAAAAAAGTTTAAAAATTCAAATAAAGAATGTTAATTTAAGATTCACAAAATATAATATAGATGAAATGAATCTATATATAGTAGCTATATAAAAAATATGGAAATGCAATAACCATTCATATCTTAGGTCATTCGATAAGGGTGGGTTGTTGGTGATATACAATTGTTATTATAAAATCACAAATAACTGAAAATATTTAAAACAAAATATTTGTCGATTCACCAACATGATAAATTTAATATATTTAATAACAATAAATATTTACAAATACGACGAATAACTATAAATATTTACAAATATCATTGATACCTATAAATATGTACAAATATTTTGTTGATTAAAATAAAAAAGATATTGTGGTGATAATGACCCGTAAAAATAGTGAGTTCCAGTGGTAAAATTCACAGGAGTGTTAGTAAAAGTTACATCAAGTCCATTGTCTAAGAATTTGTTACAAAACTTATAAGATTTCAAATCCAAAATTTGTAAAAACTTAAAACTTAAAAATCTACCATCTTTTATTGAGTTAAAGGTTAAAAAAATATTGTGGCGGTAATGACCCGTAAAATAATAAATTTAAGTTATAAAATTCACAGAAAATGAGACAAAAAGGGACATGTGAGATGGAAGAAAAAAAAGGAAATTTTGCAATTTAAATATAAGAATTTTATCTCACATGTAAATTTGAAATAAAGTTATTTAAAACTATTTATTTGACATGATATAAAACTATTTAAATACACGTGTAAATTTGAAATAATTGTTATTTAATTGTAAAATGGGACAAAAAGAACATGT